>NC_045454.1:50503501-50513195 GCF_002776525.5 Piliocolobus tephrosceles
TTTTTTTTTTTTTTTTTTTTTTTTAGATGTAGTCTCACTCTGTCGCCCAGGCTGGAGTGCAGAGGCACGATCTCAGCCCACTGCAACTTCTGCCTTCCTGGCTCAAGCAAGTCTCCTTCCTCAGCCTCCCGAGTAACTGGGATTACAGGCACCCGCCACCACACCCAGCTAATTTTTGTATTTTTAGTAGAGACGGGCTTTCGCCATGTTGGCCAGGCTGGTCTCGAACTCCTGACCTCAAGTGATCCACCCGCCTCGGCCTCCCCAATTGCTGGGATTACAGGCATGAGCCACCACGCCTGGCCTACAAAAAAGATTTTAAAAACGTGTTCTCACCAGGCAGATGCAGGCCCTGGCACCGGCCTCCCACACCTGCACCAGAACCTCCAACACTCCAGGGGGCCAAAATATCTCTTCCCGACAGGCGGGCCATCCTCCCGGACTCAGTTTCCTGGTTCCACCTCTGTCCCTGGACAGGTGCTGTCTTCCCAGAGGAAGGCAGGGCCTGTCTGATTCATCACCTGGATTGAGAGAGGATACGGTGTTCCGTTATGACCTGAGCGTGAGAGGGTCATCCTGGCCGCTAACCCCTTCATTGCCAGCTCGGGAAACCGAGGCAGCGTGTGGTCCAGGTTGCCAGGAAGTTAGCAGCAGGACAGGACGGAGCTCAGCCTCACGTCTGGATGGGCTCACGCTCCCTGGCTGCCTCTGAATAAACGGAAGCAGCTGGCTTCTGGGCAGGGGTATCCGAGCCCCACAGACACTGACTTTGCTGGGGCCCAGCAGCATCCAGCCCTGCGGCTGGGGAATTAGTTATCAGACCTCGTGGCCAACCCCTGCACCCGCTCTTCATCCCTCCCCGGCCCCAGCCACCTGGCCCAGCCCTGCCACCCCTGGCCGAGGCCTCATCCCAAGCCCCAGCCTCCAGCCTTGCACTGGGGACGGTGGGGCTTTGCTGGGATACCTGTGAGGTCACAACCTCCAGCGAAGGACAGCCAGAGTTCAGGTGTGCCCGGACTGCCGATGTTCAACCCGCAAGCCTCGCTGTCGGGGACCAGTTCCTCACGTCCTTTTGACAGGTGGGGGAATCAAGATTCAGAGCCCAGAGGTCGCACGACGGAGAAACACAACCCTGACACGAGAACCGACCGCCCCGGAGACCCACAGGCTGTTCATGCAGCACACCTGCCTGCCCTGTCTGAAGATGTAAAGGCAGAAACCCGGGGTCCCAGTGGCCCAGAGGCCTCAGCCGCCGGTGGGAGAAGGTGTCAAGGCCTTAGAGGCTAACTGGCCTCGTTAGAACCTCCAGGAACGGCAGGGAGGCAGGAGAGGAAGTTCAGTCTTCCAGCTCCATGGTTTCTCCAAGGAAGCAAGGCCTGCCCCACCGCTGCACCCCTCAAAACAGCCCCCCACACTGCAGACTGCCGTCTGCCCACTCTGTCACTTCCTAGTGAGCTGATAAAGTCTGCAAAGCCCTCTGCAGCCACAAAGCCCTGGGCTCAAGGCTCCTCCTACCACATGCTGTGTGGCTTAGGGAAGGTGTCCCAACCTCTCTGAAATCCAATTCCTTCTCTCTTAAGTGTTGAAAAAGGTGTTCAGTAGCCACTCTGCGGCTGGGCACTCAGCTACAGTCATGTAGGGACAGAATTCAGGGCACGAAGCTTTTTTTTTTTTTTTTTTTTTTTTTTTTTTTGAGATGGAGTCTGACTCTATTGCCCAGGCTGGAGTGTAGCAGCACGATCTCAGCTCACTGCAACCTCCGCCTCCCTGGTTCAAGCAATTCTCTTGCCTCAGCCTCCCAAGTAGCTGGGATTACAGGTGCCTGCCACCATGCCCGGCTATGTATTTTTAGTGGAAATGGGGTTTCACCATGCTGGCCAGGCTGATCTCGAACTGCTGACCTCAGGTGATCCTCCTGGCTCAGCCTCCCAAAGTGCTGGGATTACAGACATGAGCCACCGTGCCCAGCCCAGGGCACGAAGCTTTGGAATGAGGTCCAAAGACAGTTACAGAATGCTGTGCAGGCCGGGAGAGGGACAGGTCAGCTTCCTGGGGACACAGAACTCCCCAGAGAATACACCAGAATGAGCCCGTTCCTCTCAACCATCTCTCAACCATTTCTACCCCAGAGAGCCACTCTGACCTGCTTGGAAAAGACTAGAAGTAACCCAGCTGCCCATCACTAGAGGATCTGCTGGAGGAGTCCAGGACCTCCAGCCAACTACAAAGCCACTTTTAATTGTATCTATGTATTTGTTTTTAAGAGACAGGGTCTCGCTCTGTGGCCCAGGCCGGAGTGCTGTGGTATGAGCACAGCTCATTGCAGCCTTGACCTCCCGGGCTCAAGGAATCCTCCCACCTCGGCTTTCCCAAGTGCTGGGATGACAGGCGCACGCCACTGCACCTGGCCTGCTTTTAATATTTTAAAAGGAGAAATTTAATATTTAATATTTTACATTCCATATTACATTGAAATTTTAATATTTTACAAAGAGAGAAGAAAAACCCGGTTACGGACACGGAGGCACAGAGAGATTTGGAGACAGACAGGGAGAGGCAGAAATAGAGGTGGAGACGTAGAGTGGGAACCGGCAGAGAAATGAGGACACAGCGGCCGGCCTGGCTTGAGACATTGGATCCCCCCAGACCTCCGCCCTCCTGCCCCGTACAAATCCCCAGTCCCAGTGGGTCCTGCCAGCCAGCCCACTGTGCCATCTGCAGGCTGCCCCTGGCCCAGACCCCACCCTTTCAACTCCCTGCCCATGGTCAGCGCAGCCCTCAGATCGCGGTGTGGGGGCCGCGGTCATCGGCCCGGGAACTAGCTTTGCTGCCTGAGCCCACGGTCACCACGGCCCATGGCTTCCAGGTGCTGGCCGAGAGCCCTCAGGTCTTGTCCTCGGAGGCCCCACTCTGGGAGACATTGGCGGATAAGACAGATGGGCCCGTCTCGCCCCGACACCAGCCAGAGATCCTCAGGGCACCACCTTACTGCGGGTTCTGGAGGCTTCCAGAGGAGGACGGGAGCTGGACATTGCTGGGTCAGTCTGGCACCTTCCCGACCCCGCTGCCTTCTCCAAGGTAGCTCTGCTTCACGGAACCCTCCCCCAAACCCACAGGCAGGTCCTTTTATATTCTCATTCATGGATGAGGTGGCTGAGGCCCAGAGAGGTTAAGCAGTTTGCACAGGGTAACACAGCCAGAATCCGAGTCTAGGAAATGGGCTGCCTGCCGCTCCATCTCCCCCACCACGCCTTTCCTCTGCCCCAAGCCACCGGGGCTCCCAGCCACCCCCATCTTGTGGGCACGGAAACGAAGTCCCAGTGCCTAAGAGAGGCAAAGAGAAAAGGGAATGAGGCTGGGCACGGTGGCTCACGCCTGTAATCCCACCACTTTGGGAGACCAAGGTGGGCGGATCCCTTGAGGCCAGGAGTTCCAGACCAGCCTGGCCATCATAGCAAAACCCCATCTCTTTTGAACTTTTAGTAAAGTCCAAAAATTATCTGGGCGTGGTGGCGGGCGCCTGTAATCCCAGCTACTCAGGAGGCTGAGGCAGGAGAATCACTTGAACCTGGGAGACAGAGGTTGCAGTGAGCTGAGATCAATCCATTGCCCTCGAACAGGGACAACAAAGCACGGGTCTAAAAAAAAAAAAAAAAAGAAAAGAAAAAAAAGAAAAGGGAATGAACGTGCCATGGCCCCAGGAGCTGGGAGAAAGCAAGTCACCATCAGCCTCACGCCACAGGTCCATGCCTGCCTTGAACGACCAAGGAGAGGCCTCCCTGCACCTCTGGGACACCCGTGCAAGGACCCGGACAGTGCTGTGTAGCGTGAGACCTTCTGCCACAGTGGCCCATGCTGCCCATCGCCACCTGTTTCTGGGTCTCGATTTCCTGCCTGGACTTAGACGAGGACATGGATATGAAGGGAAGAAGGTTTGTACACAGAAGCAGCTGTGCCCGCGAGGAGAGCTCCCAGGGTTCAGGAATTGCTGGTTTGAGCCTGGGGACCGCCCAGGGTGAGAGAGGTTAGCACACCCCTGGAGCCGGGCGCTGTGGCTCACACTTGTCATCCCAGCACTTAGGGAGGCGGAGGCGGGAGGATCGCTTGAGCCGAGGAGGCCGAGGCTGGGATGATCTGATTGTGCCGCTGCACCGCAGCCTGGGTGACAGAGCGAGACCCTGTCTCAAAATAAAAAGAACATTCCTGGGGGTCCCAGCTCCATGGCCAGGGCTCAAGCTCCCGGGATCTCACCAGGTCCCTCCCACTCTGCGCCTCCCCAGAGCCCCCACTGTCCACAGGAATAAGTCCGGGCTCCCCCGCCTTACCCTTTAGACAGGGGCTTTCCGGGCGCGCCTGGGTCTATCTGTGAACTCCGGGTCCTTCTGCCTCCAGTTTCTCACACTCTCTACCTCCCTTCAGGACCCAGCTCCGTGGACTCCCCCACCACTGCACAGCCACGCTGGCCTTGGCCAAGCTGGCCTCAGCCGTGCTGACCAGAGCCAGCAGGGGTCAGGATTCACCCAGGAATGACGGGCCCAAGGCCGCTAGGGTTCCAGTGCCTGACAGAGGACAGAGTTCCTGCATGCTGGCCAGTGAACACAGACCGGAAGCAGTATGGGAACAGGAAGCTGGGGGTAATGGGCACGAAGTCAGAGACAGAGACGCCCGTGGGTTCCACTTTTATGCTGAAAAGGCTTCTGACTTCCATTTCCCTGACCTCATCTCTGCCCCAGCACCAAAGAGGCACTCCAAAATTAATGCACACCCCAAATCAATGCTCCTTCCACCAGGTGCTGCTCCAGCTTTCTGCATCCAAGGAAGCAGTTCCTTGATTCAAACTTACATCCTAGGGTGCCCTTTCCCCCTGTTTCTCTTGCCTCCCACATCCCAGCCATCAGCAAATGCTGACAACTCTACCTTCAGAATTGTTCCCAGGCCAGGCACAGTGGCTCATGCCTGAAATCCCAGTGCTTTGGGAGGCTGAGGCAGGAAGATGGCTTGAGCCCAAGAGTTCAAGGCCAGCCTGGGCAACATAGAGACTTCCTCTCTGGAAAACAACAACGACAACAACAGCAACAGAATTGATCCTGAAGCTTTTAAAGAACAAAGAGCACCAATCCTACCCAAACTCTTTCAGAAATTAGAGGAGGAGGGAACATTTCCCAATGTGTTTTATGAGGCCAGCATAACCAAAACACATTACCAAAAATCATAGGCCAATATCCCTCATGAATATCAATGCACAAATCCTTAATATTAACAAATTGAATCCAGCTATCTATAAAAGGGATTCTCCATCATGACCAGCAAGTGGGGCTTATCCCAGGAATGCAAGGTTGGTTTAATACCCAAGAATCAACATGATTAGCATAAGGGAGGAAAACCATATGATCTTCTCAGTAGATGCAGAACATTCAGCTCTCACTTGGAAAAATTCAGCACTCATGCAGATTTAAAACATGCAACTAGGAATAGAATGGAATATCCTCAACCAGATAAAAAGTGTCTATAAAAACCCTACAGCTGCCATCCTTAGTGGTGAAGGACTGAGTGCTCTCCCCCTAAGACCAGAAACAAGGGAAGGATGTCCAGTTCCACTGGTTCTTTTCAACATTGTACTGGAGGTTCTACATGGTGTGATAAGACAGGAAAATGACACATAAGACAAATAGCAGTAAGGAATAACTAAGGCCAGGAGTGGTGGTTCAGTGGCTCATGCCTGTAATCTCAGCACTTTGGGAAGCTGAGGCAGGAGGATCACTTAAACCCAGGAGTTCAAAACCAACCTGGGCAACATAGCAAGACCCTGTCTCTACCAAAAAAAAAAAAGAAAGAAAGAAAGAAAAAATTAATGGGTATGGTGGCATGCACCTGTGGTCCCAGGTACTCAGGAGACTGAGACAGGGGGATCACCTGAGCCCAGGAGTTCAAGGCTACAGTGAGCTATGACTGCACCACTGCATTCCAGCATTCCAGCCTGGGTGACAAAGTGAAACCCTGTCTCCAGAAAAAAAATGAGAGAGAGAGAGAGACGGACAGACATATCAACCAACTGCAATAAATGGACATTATTTGGATTCTGAACTGAACAAAGTGTGAAAAAATTTTAGAAGGCAGTCAGGGAAATTGGACACTGGCTGGATATTTGAGCATATTACGGAATTACTGTCCATTTTCTTAAAAAATGATAATGGAATTGTTGGCTGTGTTTTTTTAAGTCGTTGTATTTTAGAAATGCAAATATTTATGGATGAAATTACTTCGCGTCTGGAATTTGCTTTGACATAGTCTGTTGGGGAGGGTGGATAGGGACTTATGGAACAAGATGCATCATACTTAGGGGATGGCTTTATGGGGGTTCATTACGTGATTCTCTAAGACTTTGTGTATAAAATTTTCCATAATAAAAGGCTAAGCCAGGCATGGTGGCTCACACCAGTAATCCCAGCACTTTGGAAGGCTGAGGCGGGTGAATCACGAGGTCAGGAGTTCAATACCATCCTGGCCAACATGGTGAAAACCCTGTCTCTACTAAAAATACAAAAATTAGCTGGGCGTGTTGGTGCATGCCTGTAATCCTAGCTACTCAGGAGGCTGAGGCAGGAGAACTGCTTGAACCCGGGAGGCGGAGGTTGCAGTGAGCCGAGATCATGCCATTGCACTCCAGCCTGGGCAACAGAGCGAGACTCTGCCTCATGAGTAGCTAGGATTACAGGCAGGCCGGGCACGGTGGCTCACGCCTGTAATCCCAGCACTTTGGGAGGCCGAAATGGGTGGATCACGAGGTCAGGAGATCAAGACCATCCTGGCTAACACGGTGAAACCCCATCTCTACTAAAAAATACAAAGAAAAACTAGCCGTGCGTGGTGGTGGGCGCCTGTAGTCCCAGCTACTCGGGAGGCTGAGGCAGGAGAATGGCGTAAACCTGGGAGGTGGAACTTGCAGTGAGCTGAGATCCGGCCACTGCACTCCAGCCTGGGCGACAGAGCAAGACTCCATCTCAAAAAAAAAAAAAGTGAATATAAGCAAGAGTTTCCTTCAGAATCTGATGTGGGCGATTAATTTCCATGTATATCAGAGGAGAGTTCTGGTTTTTTTTTTGGAGACAGAGTCTCACTCTGTCCCCTAGGTTGGAGTGCAGTGGTGTGATCTCAGCTCACTGCAACCTCCGCCTCCCGGGTTCAAGTGATTCTTCTACCTCAGCGTCCCTCGTAGCTGGGATTACAGGCAGCTGCCACCATGCCCAGCTAATTTCTGTGTTTTTAGTGGAGACAGGGTTTCATCATGTTGACCAGGATGGTCTCAAACTCCTGAGCTCAGGTGATCCACCCACCTCAGCTTCCCAAAGTGCCGGGATTACAGGTGTGAGCCACTGCGCCCGGCCGAGAGATTTTTTTTTTTTTTAATGGCAGATGGATAAACTGCATTCTAAACCTAGAACTTACTCTGGGGTCACTTATTTGTGGGGACAGATAATTTTTGTACTTTCATCGTGTTGGCCAGACTGGTCTCAAACTCTTGACGTCAACCGATCCGTCTGCCTTGGCCTTCCAAAGTGCTGGGATTACAGGTGTGAGCCAGCGCACCCGGCCAATATGTATGTATATTTTTTGAGACAGGGTCTTGCTCAGTCACCCAGACTGGAATGCAGTGGTGGGATCCTGGCTCACTGCAATCTCGACCTCCTGGCCTCAAGCGATCCTCCTAAGCGACCTCCTGGCCTCAAGCGAGCCTCCTAAGTAGCTGGGGCTACAGGCCAGGCATGCACCACCATGTCCAACTAATTTTTTTTTTTTTTTTTTTTTTTTTTGAGATGAGGGTCTCACTGTGTTGCTGGTTTCGAACTCCTGGGCTCAAGCGGTCCTCCTGCCTCTCCCTCCCAAAGTGCTGGGATTCCAGGCATGAGCTACCATGCCCAGCCATTGTCCTCTTCCTGTCCTCGGTCAGTGTCTCCCTACCCCTTGCCCTGAGTGGAAGCCTCCTGAGGGTAGTGATCGTGCCTAAGCCTGCATGGATCCAGCACCTAGTAGGTGCCCAGGATATGGTGAGAAGTGCAGGTTCTTTTGCATCCAGCAGGACAAGGGAGGTGGGTTTGACGTCCCGTGGAGCACCCCAGGCCCAGCCTCTCAGCTGCTGGGTGACCTTGGGGTGTCCCTCAAGTCTCTGGGCCCAGCATCCCTGGCAGGATGCATCTCCCTCAGTTCCTCATGGAGAGCTGCCCCGGGGGGCAGGGAGAGCGTGGGAGGGGGATGCAGGCGCAGCTTTGAGCCTCCCAGGCAGTGGGGCGGGAGCACCTGGTTGCTAAGGTTACGACCACCTGTGATGGGATGTTGCCATGGAGACTTGCCACCTGGGCGGGGAGGGCGGCTCCAGATGGGGAAGCCGTGGGAGAGGCTGGGGGCGGGGAGGAAGCAGCCCGCAGAGTGGGGTGGCCTTCTGGGGAGGGGCGTGGTAGGGCCGAGGGGTCTCCTGTCCTGTGCTGTCCTGCCTGGGAAAACCAGCAGGAACTCTTCTGCGGCAGGAATCATTTCTACAATTAAAAGCCCTCCTCCTCTCGCTCGCCCTCTCCAGCGTGAGGGACAGGACCAGGTGCGGGTAGGAGTGGCAGTCATGCCCCAAGGAGGGAGGCTGCAGGGGCAGGTGGCCTGGGAGCCTCCTGTGTGGCCCCAGACAAGTGGCCTCCCTCCGTAACCGGAGATGGAGTCCTTGGCTGCTAAGAGGCAAACGTGTAGAGTCCTGGAGCCTTGGGCTCCAGATGCCTGAGGTCAAGCCCCGACTTCAGCAGGCAGATGCTGTGTGACCTGAGGCTAGTGACCTAACCTCTCTGAGCCCCCAAATTCTCATCTGTAAAGTGGGAATAATAATGAATCCAGGCCAGGCACAGTGGCTCACATGTGTAATCCCAGCACTTTGGGAGGCTGAGATGGAAGGATCCCTCGAGGCCAGGAGTTTGGGACTGCAGTGAGCTATGATTGCACCACTGCACTCCAGCCCGGGCAAAATAGCAAGATCCTGTTAATTAAAAGTTAATCAGGGCCAGGCTTGGTGGCTCACACCTGTAATCCCAGCACATTGGGAGGCCAAGGTGAGCGGATCACTTGAGGTCAGGAGTTCTAGACCAGCCTGGCCAACATGGAGAAACACCATCTCTACTAAAAATATAAAAATTAAATGGGCCTGGTGGCATGTGCCTGTAGTCCCAGCTACTCGGGAGGCTGAGGCAGGATAGTTGCTTGAACCCAGGAGGCGGAAGTTGCAGTGAGCCAAGATTGCACCACCGCACTCCAGCCTGGGCAAACAGAGTGAAACTGTCTTACAAAAAATTTTAAAAGCTAATTTAAAAATTAGCCAGGTGTGGTGGCACATGCTTGTAGTCCCAGCTACTTGGGAGGCTGAGGCAGGAGGATCACTTCAGCCCAGGAGTTTGAGGCTGCAGTGAGCCGTGATCATGCCACTGCACTCCAGCCTGGGTGACAGAATGAGACCCTGTCTCTTAAAAATATATAATAATAAGCCAGGCGCGGTGGCTCAAGCCTGTAATCCCAGCACTTTGGGAGGCCGAGACGGGCGGATCACGAGGTCAGGAGATCGAGACCATCCTGGCTAACACGGTAAAACCCTGTCTCTACTAAAAATACAAAAAACTAGCCGGGTGAGGTGGCGGGCACCTGTAGTCCCAGCTACTCGGGAGGC
>NC_045454.1:50516195-50529197 GCF_002776525.5 Piliocolobus tephrosceles
CCAAAAAAAAAAAAAAAAAAAAAAAACAAAGACAGGATCTCGCTCTGTTGCCCAATCTAGAGTGCAGCAGTGCGATCTCGGCTCACTGCATCCTGGGATCTCCTGGGCTCCAGTGATCCCCCTGCCTCAGCCTCCTGAAGTGCTGGGATGACAGGCGTGAGCCACTGCACCCGACCTGTGGGCTGGGATTACAGGTGTGAGCCACCGCGCCCAGCCCGTGGGCAGGTTTTCACCAGTAGTTTTATAAACACTGTGGAGTGGACAGTAAGGGGGGAGGTACAGGGTGGGGGACAGATAAAAGTGCCATCCCTGCCCTAGCGCTCTCGTCCCCTCCTGCAACACAGCCCCTGAGTGTGCTCTCGGCGGGGCAGCAGCTCAGGAAAGAATGACCCAGAAAAACAGCGCTAGGAGGGAGCTTGCGGGGAGGGAAGGGTTGCCTTCCCTGTAAAATGTCCGGGTGGGGATTAAAGACGATTCGGGGGGGGGGGGGGGGGGGCCATGCCCCCTCTCTCGCTCCCTCCCTCCCTCAAGTTCCCTACATTCCCAAGCCAGGGGCAGGAGGACCAAGGCCTCCTGGAAACCAGAGGCCCCTCGCTTTTCTCTCGGTGGGACCTCATTCTTGCCTGTGACACCTTCCTTCCTGCCACGCTCCCTGCTGTTCCATGCGGCCTGTGAACACCCAGTTTTGGCATCTGCACATAAGTGTCCGTGTCCACCTAAATCCAGAATTCAGTTTGGCGTTTCACTTTATGTATTTATTTATTCAGACGGAGTTTCCCCTCTTGTCGCCCAGGCTGGAGTGCAGTGGCGCGATCTTGGCTCACCGCAACCTCCGCCTCCCGGGTTCAAGCGATTCTCCTCCTTCAGCCTCCCAAGGAGCTGGGATTACAGGTGCCCATCACCATGCCCGGCTAATTTTTGTATTTTTTAGTAGAGGCAGGGTTTCTCCATGTTGGTCAGGCTGCTCTCGAACTCCTGGCCTCAAGTGATCCGCCCGCCTCAGTCTCCCGAAGTTCCGGGATGACGGGCGTGAGCCACCGCGCCTGGCAAGAGGAGCTTCTTCTCTCACAGTTCTGGAGTCTGGAAGTCGAAGCCCAGGCAGGTCCAGCTTCCTTTGGGGGCTTTCGGGGAGACCCTTTCTGACTCTTCCAGCTTCCAGTGGTAGCTGGCCATCCCTGGTGTCACTTGACTTGTGGATGAATCACCCCGGTCTCTGCCTGTGTGGTGACTTGGCCTTTGCCTGTGTCTCTGTGTCCAAATTTCCTTTTTATAAAGACGCCAGATATTGAATTAGGGCTCCCCCTACTCCTGCGTGACCTCATCTTAATGAATTACAGCTGCAAGATACAAACTGTCCTCACACAGGTACCATTCATCTCTGACATTAAGCGTCTCCTGGGGCTCTGCGTCTGCGCGCTCTCAGCTTAAATTCTTGAAAGGCGCTGGGAAGGCAGCAGCTGCCTTCGCAGATATTTAGCAGATGAGGATCGACGGCCAATGGGAACCATGAGGAGAGACACGGCCTGGTTTGGGCCAAGGGGCCTGGGGGGATGCCTAGCGGGGCTCAGCTGCTAAGATGCCAAAAATAGCCGGCTGGCTGGCGGGCAAAGCAGCCAAGCAGAAGAGGCTGGGCAGTGCCGTCTGGTAGCTCCAGCTCCGTCCTCTCGCTCCCTCCAACCCCACCCCCACCTGCCACCCCAGCCCCCAGAATCTGGGCTGCAGCCAAGAAGAGTTGGTAGGGGTGCAGCAGGCTCCCAGGAGAGACGGGAAGAGCCCAGGAGGCACAGCCACCGAGACCCACGGAGCATTGGTACCTCTGGGCCACCACGGCTCCATGCCATCTGCCCCCCACCCAGAGGCCCAGCTCCCCGCCCCGCTCCACCCTCTCCCTTAGCTTCTCCAGATGCCCGCCACACCTCAGGGCCTGTACACTGGCTGTTCCCCCAGCCCACACACCCTTCCTCCAGAAAACCACGGGCTCTGTTCTGTTCAACTTTAGAGTCGGCCTGTTTCCTGCCAGAACAAGGCGCCGCAAACCCAGGGAGCTTAAAACAACCAAAACATACACTCTCCCAGCTCTGGAGGCAGAAGTTCAAAATCAAGGTGTCCGCAGGGCTGGGGGTCCTCTGGAAGCTCCCGGCGAGCGTTCTTCCTGCCTCTCCCAGCTTCCCGGGGCTCTCAGCAATCCCTGGCTTGTGGCTGTGTCACCCTAGCCTCTGCCTCCGTCTTCACATGGCTGTATTTCCCCTGTAAGGCGCCAGGTGTGTGTCCCAGTCTCCCTGTTGTTGTAAGGCCAGGAGTCGTTGGAAAAGGCTCACTGTAACCCACCACAGTCTCATCTAAACTTGAGTGCACCTGTAAAGACCCTGATTCCAAATGAGGTCTTGTGCACAGTGGGCACGGAGGGTAGGACTTGAACATACCTTTTTTTTCCCCCCTCCTTGAGACAGTCTCAATCTGTTGCCCAGGGGCTTGAGTGCAGTGGCACGATCACGGCTCACTGAAGCCTCAACTCCTGGGATCAAGTGATCCTCCCACCCCAGACCCCCCCAGTTAGGACTATAGAGGCACACCATCATGCCCAGCTAATTTTTGTATTTTTAGTTGAGACAGGGTTTCCCCATGTTGCCCAGGCTGGTCTCGAACTCCTGACCTCAGGTGATCCACCACCTCGGCCTCCCAAAGTGCTGGGATTACAGGTGTGAGCCACCGCACCTGGCCTTGAACATATCTTTTGCAGGAACACAGTTCCACCCACAACAGGTTCTGAGATCAAATGTCATCTCCCTGTCTGTGGATGGGCCTGTCCTGGATATTTCACAGAAATGAGATCACACAGACGGGCGCAATGGTTCAAGCCTGTAATCCCCACACTTTGGGAGGTCAAGGCAGGTGGATCACTTAAGGTCAGGAGTTCAAGACCAGCCTGGCCAACACCGCGAAACCCAGTCTCTACTAAAAATATGAAAATTAGCTGGGCGTGGTGGCAGGCGCCTGTAGTCCCAGGTACTTGGGAGGCTGAGGCAGGAGAATGGCGCGAACCCAGGAGGCGGAGTTTGCAGTGAGCCAAGATCGTGGCCACTGCACTCCAGCCTGAGCGACAGAGCAAGACTCCATCTCGAAAGAAAGAAAGAGAGAGAGAGGGAGGGAGGGAAGGAAGGAAGGAAAGAGAGAGAGAAGAAAAGAAAGAGAAAGAAAGAGAAAGAAAGAAAAAGAGAAAGAAAGAGAAAGAAAAAGAAAGAGAGAGAAAAAGAGAAAGAAAGAGAAAAAGAGAAAGAAAGAAAAAGAGAAAGAGAAAGAAAAAGAAAGAGAAAGAAAGAGAAAAAGAAAGAGAAAGAAAGAGAAAAAGAAAGAGAAAAAGAGTAAGAGGATCACACGGTGTGGCCTTTTGTCACATCTCTCACTGAGCATAGCATCCTCAAGGTGCATCCCCACTGTGGCCTGGGTCAGAGCCTGGCTCCCTTTGATGGCTGAGTCGTGTTCGTGTGTGGCCGGCTGCACTGTGCTGACCCATCCATTCCTTGGTGCACACTTCAGCCTTTCCCACTGTTTGGCGGTTACAGATGCGGCTGTGAATGTCCCCAGGTTTTCCGTGCACGGTGTGTTCCATTCTCTTGTGTAAAGACACCCAGGAGCGGGCGGGCACGGTGGCTCACACCTGTCATCCCAGCACTTTGGGAGGCCAAGGCGGGTGGATCACCTGAGGTCAGGAGTTTGAGACCAACCTGGCCAATATGGTGAAACCCCATCTCTACTAAAAACACAAAAATTATCCAGGTGTCGTGGCCGGCGCCTGTAATCCCAGCTACACGGGAGGCTGAGGCAGGAGAATCTCTTGAACCCGGGAGGTGGAGGTTTCAGTGAGCCGAGATCAAGCCACTGCACTCCAGCCTGGACGACAGAGCGAGACTCCATCTCAAAAAAACAAGCAAAAACAGAACAAAACTCCAGGAGATTGGAATTGCAGCCACACGGTAGATCAATACTGCTTTTTTTGGGGGGGTCTTCCTCTGTCCCTCTGTCTCCCAGGCTGGAGCGCAGTGGCACAATCACAACTCACTGTGGCCTTGACCCCCTGGGCTCTAGGAATCCTCCTGGCTCAGCCTCCTGAGTAGCTGGGACCACAGGTGCAGGCTACCATGCCTGGGTAAACTTCTTAATATTTCACAATTACTTGCAAACCAGCTTATTATTATTATTATTATTATTATTATTATTATTATTATTATTATTATTATTTTGTAGAGACAGGGATCTCACTGTGTTGCCCAGACTGGAGTGCAGTGGCACCAGCATAGCTCACTGCAGCCTCCACCTCCTGGGCCCAGGGTGATCCTCCTGCCTCAGCCTCCTGAGTAGCTGGGACCACAGGCCCACACCACCACATGCGGCTCATCTTTTATTTTTTTGTAGAGATGGGAGTCTTGCTATGTTGCACAGGCTGGTCTCGAACTGTTGAATTCAAGCAATTATTCCATCTCAGCCTCCCAAAATGCTGGGATTACAGGCGCCAGCCGCTGTGCTGGGGCGGGTTAGGGGTGAGCTGGGTGCGGAAGCGCCGCGGAGGGGGACCCGGTGCTAACGGTGCTAACGGTGCTAACGCTGCTAACGCTGCTAACGCTGCCCGCTCCCCGCCCGCCCGCAGGTGCGCAGGAGGATGGTGGCGCGGCCCTAGGCCCACGCTCCGCACCATGACCTGCTGGCTGTGCGTCCTGAGCCTGCCCCTGCTCCTGCTGCCTGCGGCACCGCCCCCGGCTGGAGGCTGCCCGGCCCGCTGCGAGTGCACCGCGCAGACCCGCGCCGTGGCCTGCACGCGCCGCCGCCTGACCGCCGTGCCCGAAGGCATCCCGGCCGAGACGCGCCTGCTGGAGCTCAGCCGCAACCGCATCCGCTGCCTGAACCCGGGCGACCTGACCGCGCTGCCGGCGCTGGAGGAGCTGGACCTGAGCGAGAACGCCATCGCGCACGTGGAGCCCGGCGCCTTCGCCAACCTGCCGCGCCTGCGCGTCCTGCGTCTCCGTGGCAACCAGCTGAAGCTCATCCCGCCCGGGGTCTTCACGCGCCTGGACAACCTCACGTTGCTGGACCTGAGCGAGAACAAGCTGGTCATCCTACTGGACTACACCTTCCAGGACCTGCACAGCCTGCGCCGGCTGGAGGTGGGCGACAACGACCTGGTGTTCATCTCGCGCCGCGCCTTCGCGGGGCTGCTGGCCCTGGAGGAGCTGACCCTGGAGCGCTGCAACCTCACGGCTCTGTCCGGGGAGTCGCTGGGCCACCTGCGCGGCCTGGGCGCCCTGCGGCTGCGCCACCTGGCCATCGCCGCCCTGGAGGACCAGAACTTCCGCAGGCTGCCCGGGCTGCTGCACCTGGAGATTGACAACTGGCCGCTGCTGGAGGAGGTGGCCGCAGGCAGCCTGCGGGGCCTGAACCTCACGTCGCTGTCAGTCACCCACACCAACATCACTGCCGTGCCGGCCGCCGCGCTGCGGCACCAGGCGCACCTCACCTGCCTCAATCTGTCGCACAACCCCATCAGCACGGTGCCGCGGGGGTCGTTCCGGGACCTGGTCCGCCTGCGCGAGCTGCACCTGGCCGGGGCCCTGCTGGCCGTGGTGGAGCCTCAGGCCTTCCTGGGCCTGCGCCAGATCCGCCTGCTCAATCTCTCCAACAACCTGCTCTCCACGTTGGAGGAGAGCACCTTCCACTCTGTGAACACGCTGGAGACGCTGCGCGTGGACGGGAACCCGCTGGCCTGCGACTGTCGCCTGCTGTGGATCGTGCAGCGTCGCAAGACCCTCAACTTCGACGGGCGGCTGCCGGCCTGCGCCACCCCGGCCGAGGTGCGCGGCGACGCGCTGCGAAACCTGCCGGACTCCGTGCTGTTCGAGTACTTCGTGTGTCGCAAACCCAAGATCCGGGAGCGGCGGCTGCAGCGCGTCACGGCCACCGCGGGCGAAGACGTCCGCTTCCTCTGCCGCGCCGAGGGCGAGCCGGCGCCCACGGTGGCCTGGGTGACCCCCCAGCACCGGCCAGTGACTGCCACCAGCGCGGGCCGGGCGCGCGTGCTCCCCGGGGGGACGCTGGAGATCCAGGACGCGCGGCCGCAGGACAGCGGCACCTACACGTGCGTGGCCAGCAACGCGGGCGGCAACGACACGTACTTCGCCACGCTGACCGTGCGCCCCGAGCCGGCCACCAACCGGACCCCGGGCGAGGCCCACAACGAGACGCTGGCGGCCCTGCGCGCGCCGCTGGACCTCACCACCATCCTGGTGTCCACCGCCATGGGCTGCATCACCTTCCTGGGCGTGGTCCTCTTCTGCTTCGTGCTGCTGTTCGTGTGGAGCCGCGGCCGCGGGCAGCACAAGAACAACTTCTCGGTGGAGTACTCCTTCCGCAAGGTGGATGGGCCGGCCGCCGCGGCGGGCCAGGGGGGCGCGCGCAAGTTCAACATGAAGATGATCTGAGGGGTCCCCAGGGGCGGGCCCTCCCCTCCCACCCCTCGCGGGCCGGCCGCTCGCGTGTCCACCTATGCATTTTCCGGAGGGGGCGGGGGCGGCTGCACGGCGGCTCTCCTGGCAAAACTTCCCCTTTTTTTGTAGACGCCCAACCGCAGGACTGTTTTTCATCAGCATGCGTCTTTTTGCAGTTTCTCAAGCGTTTTCTAAAGGTTTCAACCCGTCTTCCTGTCCCTGCTCTGGTGGCTGAGTTGGGGGTGGGGGTGCGGGCTGCAAGGGTGGGGCGATGGGCTCCCATCTACCAACCTGGAATGACTGGGGGTGCTGAGAGACCCCAAGATCCTCAGGGCCCGCAATTCACACCCAGGAGGCACAAGACTGCTGCCCCCAAGCCCTGGGCTTCCGCTCCCCCAGCCTTTTACACACAGATCACACCAGGGAGACGGTGGACACCCAAGACCCACAAAGGGCCCTACAGCCCCAAAGGGAGGGTGCACAGAAAGTCTGCATTGCTCACACCTGGGCCTCCTGCACCTCACACCCAGAGACACACTGACACCTGGAACCCAACCACACAGATGAAACACACCTCACACCCAGCCGACACTAAAACCAGACCCGGGGCGCCAGAGCTGACCACAGGGGCAGGCAGGGCTCTCGTGAGAGCAAAGTTCTCACCCGGGACAGGCACAGCTCACACTCGAGACACAGCTCACACCCGGGACACAGCTCACACCTGGGACAGGCACAGCTCACACCCAGGACACACAGCTCACACCTGGGACACAGCTCACACCCAGGACAGGCACAGCTCACATCC
The DNA here is from genome assembly GCF_002776525.5 of Piliocolobus tephrosceles. Classification (NCBI taxonomy): domain Eukaryota; kingdom Metazoa; phylum Chordata; class Mammalia; order Primates; family Cercopithecidae; genus Piliocolobus; species Piliocolobus tephrosceles. Next base: position 50,523,477 of record NC_045454.1, read on the forward strand.
AGGACACACAGCTCACACCCGGGACAAGCTCACACTCGGGACAGGCACAGTTCACACCCGGGACACAGTTCACACCCAGGACACAACTCACACCCGGGACAGGCACAGCTCACATCCAGGACACACAGCTCACACCTGGGACACAGCTCACACCCGGGACAGGCACAGCTCACGCCCAAACACATAGCTCACACCTGGAACACAGCTCACACCAGGACACAGCTCACACCCAGGACAGGCACGGCTCACATCCAGGACACAGCTCACACCCGGGACACAGGTCACACCCAGGACACAGCTCACACCCGGGATACAGCTCACACCCAGGACAGGCACAGCTTACACCCGGGACACATAGCTCACACCTTGAACACAGCTCACACCCGGGACACAGCTCACACCCAGGACACACTCAGTTCACACTGGAACACACAGCTCACACCTGGGACATGCTCAGCTCACACCTGAGACACAGTTCACACCTGGAACAGGCACAGCTCACACCCGGAACACAGTTCACACCCGGGACAGGCACAGCTCATGCCTGGGACATACAGCTCACACCTGGAACACAGCTTACACCTGAGACACAGCTCACATCTGAGACAGGTACAGCTCATACCCAGAACACACAGCTCACACCTGGGACACACTCAGTTCACACTGGAACACACAGCTCACACCTGGGACATGCTCAGCTCACACCTGAGACACAGTTCACACCTGGGACAGGCGCAGCTCACACCCAGAACACATAGCTCACACCCAGGACACACTCAGCTCACACCCAGAACACGCTGCTCTCCCCCCCTGAGCGCACAGCTCACACCCGGGACATGCTCAGTTCACACCTGGGACAGGCACAACTCACAACTGAGACACAGCTCACACCTGGGACACACAGCCCACCCCAGCGCCTGCTCAGCTGAGCATCTCCCAGCCGACCTCAGGGCCCGGGCTCAGGTCTGCTGAGGACCCAGCACACTCAGTGGTTACAGTCAGGGGCCCCCACGCCCTGTCCTCCACCTTCCCCACAGCCCAGCAGGGCTGTCCACAAGGAGGAGCCATTTGCCCCAGCCCTCCACCTCCCTCTGCTGCCACTTGCTTCCCAGAACAGTTGGCAAGAGAGGGCTACCCCACAAAGGAGAGGTAGCCACCCTGGCCCCGGCCCAGGACCATGGCTTCTGGGGTCCTGAGTGTCCCTCTAAATGGGTCTACTGGAGGGACCTTTGCCTCTAGCTACGCATTGACCCCTGAGCCAGCCTCAGACAAGCCCTGAGCGTGGCCCCATCATGCCTGGCTCTGCTGACTCATGGCTCAGGTAGGGAACAAGACCGAAGAGCACGGGGGGTTCCCGGGGGGGTCCCTACTACGTGCATTGCAGAGGCCGTGACAAGAACAAGGCCAGAACAAGGGCTTCACCCTGCAGGAAGGCCTGGACCCAGGTCCTTGGAAGAAGGTGATGGAGGAACCTTGGTCTCTGCACCTGCAGAGGTGGGGCAGATCTAGGACCAAAGCTGGGGTCACAGGCCGACTGCAGCTCAGGTCAAGGAAAAGCTTCCCCGAAGTCACCGCCCTGTTGCTCTGCAGATAGTGAGCTCCCTGTCATGGGGAGTAAACAAGCAGGAGCTGAGGTTTTGCAGAAGGATTCAAACACTAGACAGAGACCATCTGTGACCTGGCCTCCTCATAGCCAGTTCTTGCCCCTCCCCCTCCACATCCTCCAGAGGACAGTTAGGACATTGCTGGGGGCAGGGACAGGAACCATTATTGGGCCAAAACCTCAGTCAGAAAGGGCTTGGCTGCCAACCGAGAGGTTAGGACAGACCCTCCAGGACTTTGTGGGAAGGGCTCAAACGCAGCTCTGCTCCTGCCCAGCCGTATGATCTCAGCTGGTGACTGAAGATCACCTAGACCATCAGTGTCCTCATCTGTAAAATGGGTCTGAGGGTCAAACCTATTACCCCGTATTCAGAGGCCAGGCCTGCAGATGGGCCTGATGGCTTGATTTGGATCCTGGATCCCTCAAGACTGCTGTGAGATCAGTCAGAGAGAAAGCGGCTCAGCCCTGGAGGGTTTGAGCAAAGGTTTCAGACGGAACTGGAAGGCGACGCCGGCCCGTTCTCCCTGAGCTATGGCCGGGAGGGCCCAGGCCAGCACCACGGTGTACAGATGGCCCAGGGGGCTCGACATGAGTAAGGGGTGAAGTTCCTGTAACCCCAGCCGCCACCCCTGAATTGGGCAGAACCAATTTTTTTCTTCACACCTCCCTGACTCTGCTTACCATGACAACCCCAAAGGCCTCCCCAAAATTGATATCCAAGTGCCTTTAGCCTATCAAAGACAGGAGGGGGTGCGTTCTCGGTCATGTTAGGGCTCACAGAGCATCCGTATATTAGGATTTCCCAGCCCCCTGAGCTCCCCACCCCATCCCAACATGAACCGAGACCCCTCAGTCCCCCACCCCTCATCCTGCTGTATTTGGTTCAAATCCAATAAAAATGGAACCGATTTAATAGCAAACTTCAGATTTTGTTCTTACTCCCATGGGAGCAACAGGGGTCAGGGCTGAGGGATGAGGGGCTGCTGGGGTCCCCAGGGGAAGCCAACCCTGAGAGAATTCCACGCCACTAGTGACGTGTGATAGGCCACAGTTCTGCAGTGCCCATGCTGTTCCCAGCGCTGTTCCAGGCGCTGTGTGTGTTCCCTCCTTTCACGCTGAGGCCAGCCCTGCGAGCTGGGTGGATCCTGTTAACAAACCCATTTTACAGATGGGTCGAGCGAGGGGCAAAGAATGGAGGGAAGCCGCTCTGACACCGCAGCTAGGGACAGGTGGGGGCTGAGAAGACTGGGCAAAGCTGGGCCGTTGAGAAACTCCTTCCCCAGCCTCAGGCCAGGGAAAAAAGAAGACATGAGTCCCCGCTGTGCCTCCTGGAATTGGCCTGTCGGGGCGTCTGGGTGCTGCTGACAGGGTCCCACGTCTGCCCTGCCTGTCTCTGAGGGCTCCGAGAAAAGCCAGGGAGTCTTGGCTTTGGAAGTGAGATTAATAAAGTGCTTTAGCCTGCGCCAATCCTCACTGACAGATGGGGAGATTGAGGCACAGAGCGGAAACAGATGGGGAAGCCGAGGCACAGAGAGGCGACAGGTGGGGAAACTAAGGCACAGTGAACGTGAAGGCTCAAACCCCACCCACCCAGGAAGGCACAGGGAGACGCTTGTGCTTTTTCAGGAAGGAGGTGGACGGAACTAGAATGCAGAAGTCCCAGCCAAGAGCAGCCTCCCACTCGCCACAGCCCAGTGTCGTTCTCTGGACCTCGGTTCCCCCATTTGAACCTAGGACTAAGGTTCCTTTATTTCCCTGCCCTTCAGGGGCAGAACAGAGGCCCGTCAGGGACTGTGAGACGGCCCTCTCTCCATGCCTGGTTTCAAGGCAGCTGGAGGGTGAGGGGTGCTCTAGGCTGTGGCACTCTCCCGTGGGGACTGATTTCCCGTTCTCTCCTGCAGCAAAGGCAGGTGAAACTATTGTGCTGTGGGCCTCAGAGTCCCCGTCCGGGAGAGCCGCCCATTCCCTGTGCAATGCTCTGAGTGCCTGACATAAACCAGGTGCAACCTCCAAGCTTTCCATGAATCCTGTCTCGTTTATGGGGTGCACTGCAGGGAGGGCAGGGGAGACCCCAGAAGAGGCCCTTCCTGCTCAGGCAGCTAAGACCCAGTTAAAGCAACACCCGTCTCCTTGGTGGCTGGAAACCCAAGAGAGGACCCCTAAAACCAGGACCGGACCAAGCCATCCTCATGCCTCATGTGTGGGTGGCTTCTGACCAAGCCTGCCTTGACTTCCCCTCCCAGACGGAGCTAGGACAGCACTCCGGGTGCCCCAGCCCACGCCTGCACCCTTGTGGGTCTCTCACCCCCATCTTTGGGACGTGGATGTGTGTTTGGGGTGTCTCTCTCTCTCCCACATCCCCCCAACAAGCCGGCATCTTTTCCAGGTGATTCCCTGAGCCCTGCATATTAACTTCCCTCCTGTTTTCCTCCGCAAGACAGAGACACAATTCCCACATGCAAGCTTTTGCTCATGGGGCCAAGGGAAGCTGGAGGCTCAGGTCTCTGGCTTCCATTGCTGTGTGGCCTGGGGCAAATCACTGCCCCTCTCTGTGCCTCGCTTTGTTTGTGTGTAATTTGGAAGATAATAATCCTGCAATAGGCCGGGCATGGTGGCTCACATCTGTAATCCCAGCACTTTGGGAGGCCGAGGCAAGTGGATCACCTGTGGTCAGGAGTTCGAGACCAGCCTAGCCAACATGGCGAAATCCCATCTTTACGAAAAATACGAAAATTTGCCGGGTGTGGTGGCGGCCGCCTGTAATTCCAGCTACTCGGGAGGCTGAGGCAGGAGAACCGCCTGAATCCAGGAGGCGGAGATTGCAGTGAGGCAAGATCGCACCACTGTGCTCCAGCCTAAGCAACAAGAGGGAAACTACCTCAAATAATAATAATAATAATAACCCTGCAATAGTCCTGTGGTATGCAGGATAAAAACTGCATGAGTTTCCTACGACTGCAGTTACAAATGGCCACAAACCTAGTGGCTTAAAATAACTTAAAATTATTATCTAACAGATCTGGAATCCCAAAGTCGAAAATCAGTTAGCAGGCCTGTTTCCTCCAGACATCCCAGGGGAGAATCTGCTTTCTGCCTTTTCTGGCTCCAGAGCCGCCTGCATCCGTGGGCTCGTGGCCACGTCATTCTGACCTCTGTTTCTGTCATCACATCTCCTTCTCTAACCCTGAGCCGCCTGCCTTCCTCCTTGCAAGGACCCCTGTGTGGACACTGAGCCCCCCAAAAATGAAGATCTCCCTATCTGATGAAAGGCAGCCGAATTCCATCTGCAACCTTGATCCCCTTACCAGACAGCCGCCTCGTCAGATTCTGGAGATCAGGACACAGGAGCTTTTTGAGGCTGTTATTCTGCTTACTAAAAAAAAATACAAAAACAAACAAACAAAAAAATGGGTCAGGCGCAGTGGCTCCTGCCTGTAATCCCAGCACTTTGGGAGGCCGAGGCGGGGGGATCGCTTAAGGTCAGGAATTCAAGACCAGCCTGGCCAACGTGGTGAAACTCTGTCTCTACTAAAAATACAAAAATGACCCGGGCGTGGTGGACATGCACCTATAATCCCAGCTACTCAGGAGGCTGAGGCAGGAGAATCGCTTGAACCAGGGAGGCGGAGGTTGCAGTGAGCTGAGATCGCACCACGGCACTCCAGCCTGGCAACAGAGTGAGACCCTGTCTCAAACAAAACAGGCATTTTTCTCCGAAAGGCCAATGTCATGTGAAATCTATCAGCATGTGGCCTCCCTGCCCCGTGCTGGACGATGCTGGGGACCCACAGAGAATGTGGTCCCAGCTCCCATGGCTCAATAAGGGCCTCTCAAATGAAGGGACAGCTGTAGGATCTGGAGGGGCCTGATCCAGAGGCCACACCACACTGTGAACATTTTTTTTTTTTTTTGAGACAGAGTTTCACTCTTGTCGCCTGGGCTGGAGTGCATTGGCACGATCTTGGCTCACCGCAACCTCTGCCTCCCGGGTTCAAATGATTCTCCTGCCTCAGCCTCCCGAGTAGCTGGGACTACAGGCGCAGGCTACCACGCCTGGCTAATTTTGTATTTTTAGTAGAGACAGGGTTTCACCATCTTGGCCAGGATGGTCTCGATCT
>NC_045454.1:50529297-50531490 GCF_002776525.5 Piliocolobus tephrosceles
ATGGAGTCTTGCTGTGTCACCCAGGCTGGAGTGCAGTGGTGGGATCTCAGCTCACTGCAACCTCCGCCTCCCAGGTTCAGGCAATTCTCCTGCCTCAGCCTCCAGGGTAGCTGGGATTACAGGTACCCACCTCCATGCCCGTCTAATTTTTTTTATAGGCATGTGCCCAGCCTTTGCATCATTTTAAACTCTGTGCCCTGGCCAGGCGCGGTGGCTCATGCCTGTAACCCCAGCACTTTGGGAGGCTGAGGTGGGCAGGTCACCTGAGGTCAGGAGTTTGAGACCAGCCTGGCCAACATGGTGAAACCCTAACTCTACTAAAAAAAATAATAATAATACAAAAATTAGCCAGGTATGGTAGCCGGTGGCTGTAGTACCTTGGGAGCCTGAGGCAGGAGAATTGCTTGAACCCGGGAGGCAGAGGTTGGAGTCAGCCAAGATTGCACCACTGCACTCCAGCCTGGGCGACAGAGTGAGACTCCGTCTCAAAAATAAACAAACAAGGCTGGGCGCGGTGGCTCAAGCCTGTAATCCCAGCACTTTGGGAGGCCGAGATGGGCAGATCACGAGGTCAGGAGATCAAGACCATCCTGGCTAACACGGTGAAACCCCGTCTCTACTAAAAAATACAAAAAACTAGCCGGGCGAGGTGGCGGCGCCTGTAGTCCCAGCTACTCAGGAGGCTGAGGCAGGAGAATGGCGTAAACCCGGGAGGCGGAGCTTGCAGTGAGCTGAGATCCGGCCACTGCACTCCAGCCTGGGTGACAGAGCGAGACTCCATCTCAAAAAATCAATCAATCAATCAATCCATAAATAAACAAACAAAATAAAAACTAACCAGGCATGGTGGTGCACGCCAGTGGTCCCGGCTACTCAGGAGGCTGAGGTGGGAGGATCACTTGAGCCCAGGAAGCGGAGGCTGCCGTGAGCTATGATCACACCACTGCACTCCAGCGTAGGTGACGGAGCGAGACCCTGTCTCAAAGGAAAAAAAAAGTGTGGCATGGGACCCACTCGAAGGATGTTCATAAGCGAAAGGTAGTCTCCTTCCCCTCCTCCCCCTTCTCAGGGAATTGGGGGAGGCCAGGGGGACTCAGCAGTGGCTCTGTGGACCTCTGCTCCCAGCCTCGAGCTGCTGTGTGACCCTGGATGGAGCCCATGCTGTCTCTGGACCCATTTCCCTCAGGGAAACGGGACCGGGAACCTCACATGAAACACAGTCAATCTTTGCTGCAAGAACATCTTTGGGGCCAGGCAGGTTGGCTCACACCTGTGATCCTAGCACTTTGGGAGGCCGAGGCGGTATAGCAGGACGAACCGCAGACAAAACTCCTCAGACACCGGATCAAAGAAGGAAGTGGATTATTCGGCCGGGAGCGTCGGCAGAGTCTCGTCTTAAGAGCCGAGCTCCCCGAAAAAGACATTCTTGGCCTTTTTAAAGGCTCACAAGTTTAAGGGGTCCATGTGAAAGGGTCGTGATAAATCGAGCAAGCGTAGGGAACGTGACTGGGCGCTACAGGCATCAGCTAACAGAACAGAAAGTTTTACGATGCTTTTTCCATACAGTGTCTGGAATTTACAGACAACACAAGTAGTTTAGGTCAGGGGTCGATGTTATTATTATTACTTTTTTTTAACTCCTAGGGCCGGTTGGTGGTGCCAAGGTTGTCTGGTTATTTATCTTACTTGTGTTTCTTTCTAACTTTTTGCTTTGTCTCTCTCCTCCTGTCTTGTGAACTAGGCAAGGTGCGGGGAGGAGGGCAGCAGGAGGAGTAGTGGGATCCTTCCTTAGCTGGAGGATCGCCCCAGGAGTTCGTTCCAGGCTGCAGTGAGCTGCAATTGCCCCACTGCGCTCCAGCCTGGGCAACACTGTGAGACCCTGTCTCCAAAAAAAAAAAAAAAAGAAGAAGCCGGGCGCGGTGGCTCAAGCCTGTAATCCCAGCACTTTGGGAGGCCGAGACGGGCGGATCACAAGGTCAGGAGATCGAGACCATCCTGGCTAACACGGTGAAACCCCGTCTCTACTAAAAAATACAAAAAACTAGCCGGGCGAGGTGGCGGGCGCCTGTAGTCCCAGCTACTCGGGAGGCTGAGGCAGGAGAATGGCATGAACCCGGGAGGCGGAGCTTGCAGTGAGCTGAGATCCGGCCACCGCACTCCAGCCTGGGTGACAGAGCGAGACTCCGTCTCAAA
>NC_045454.1:50531590-50534171 GCF_002776525.5 Piliocolobus tephrosceles
AAAAAAAAAAAAAAAAAGACAGTTTTGACAGGCACACACTTCAGATGGAATTTCACCCCGCATCTGCTTTTCCTTGGGTTTTTTCCATTCTTGATTTTTCCATTTATGGTGATTTTATCTACAACGTCTTTTCTAAATAAATGCATCGAGGCAATGAGGAAGGGGGAAGGGGGAAAGTGAGCCGATTCCATTTTTTCAAAGAAAAATCCAGCAGGCACGGCTGTTACCAGGCGGGATGTGGGAGACGCTTTTCTTTATTTGCCAGAGCACGGAGAGGGGTGGGGATTTGCCCACAGTCACACAGCGAGGCGCGGCAGAGCCGGGAGGGTCCTCACCCACACTCCACATTGGGGGGCCCTGGGATCGGGCAGGGGGCCGCTGGGGGCTCCTCAAGATGCTGCCACAGGAGGGGAAGCGGTTCCCGGGGACGTGAAACCAACAGACCCCACTTTCACCTTCTCCAGGGACAGCCGCCACCACGTTCTGTGCCCTCCCTACGGTGGGCCAGCTCTGCCCCTCTCCCCATCTCACAGGGCTCCTCACTGCCCACTACCCCAGCCTGGCCTCTGAGGCTGTCAGCCCTGGTGCTACTGACTTTCAGATCCCACCTCCTGGTCTCCGTCCGGGCTGTTCCCTCCGCCCGGGAGGCTGTTCCCGGTTACATCCTGTCCTCTGAGGGCGGGCTGGGGAGGGGGCGGCCTCGGTTGGCAGGGAAGTGTTGCAGAAATGCCGCCGCCCCACCCCCGGCTGCGGTCTGACAGTTTTCCTGTCAGCTGCCGGCGCTAGGTCAGACCCCTCCTGCAAGGCCAGGGGCTGTGGCCACTGGGAGTTTGTCCCCAAGGACCCCTCCTCCCCCAGAGGGCACGCCAGTCTTGAAGGTAGGGGGCTCCCGGAGCCGGGAGCTGGACAGAAGCGGTCACTTTTTCAGGTTGGGATCTGGGCGGGGGTGGGTTGGGGCCCGGCTGCCGACAGCAACCGCACAGCTGAGCCCTCCGGGACGAGGCCTGAGCGTGGATCCCTGGGTCCGTGGACACTGTCTCCCCCACAGCTGACCCCCAAAGACCTGTCCTCAGGCTGAACATTCTGTCCCCATCCCACACGCGCAGTGGGGGTTCCTTCCCACTGCCTGGAAGATTGAGGGGTGACAGACCTGCCTCATGATTGAGGAAGTGGGCACAGAGAGGGCAGGAAACCCACTCGGGATCACACAGCAGGGTCAAAACTGGACAAGGGAGTGGAGTGTGGGTGCCCCTGTTCTCACCAAGGGCCCGGGAGCAGGGGCCTCAACGGTCTCCCATGCTGCAGCACTCAGGGACCCCTCCCATGTCGCCCTGTGCGTGCGCCACCCCACCACGCCCCCTGTCTGACCTTCCCCCAGCAACATGAGCAGCCCGGAGACCCCCACAGAGCCCCCCGAGCCCGACGACCCCACCTGGTCGACTCAGCCCACGTATAGCAACCTCGGTGAGCAGCTCCCCGGGGAGCCCTGGGCCGGGGGGTGCAGGGAGCGGCAGGAGGTGGAGGACGCCGCAGCCTCTGGGAACACTAGCAGTTGGTAAAATGAGTGACCTCAGGAAGGCCTGGAGTGGGCGAGGGCTGAAAAATCACCTGTGGGTTGATGGGCGGTGTGTGTTGGCTCACGCCTCTAATCCCAGCACCTTGGGAGGCCGAGGCAGGTGGATCCCTTGAGGCCAGGAGTTCAAGACCAGCCTGGGCAACATAATGCGACTCCCCCATCTCTACAAAAAAGAAAAAAAAAATGAGATGGACATGGTGTCAAGCGCCTGCAGTCCCAGCTACTGGGGAGGCTGAGGCAGGAGGATCCCTTGAGCCCAGGAGGTCAAGGCTGCAGTGAGTCATGAAATAGAAGAAAATATATACCATTAAAAAGAGAGAGGGGGCTGGGCACCGTAACTCGTGCCTGTAATCCCACCCTTTAATTCCAGCACTTTGGGAGGTCAAGGAGGAGGATCACTTGAGGCCAGGAGTTCAATACCAGCCTGGCCAACATGGCAAAACCAGTCTCTGCTAAAAATACAAAAATTAGCCAGACATGGTGGTACATGCCTGTAATTCCAGCTACTCGAGAGGCTGAGGCAGGAGACTTTCCTGAACCTGAGAGGCAGAGGTTTCAGTGAGCCAAGATTGAGCCCCTGCACTCCAGCCTGGGCGACAGAGGGAGACTCCATCTCAAAAAAAAAAAAAAGAAAAAAGAGGCCGAGTGCAGTAATTCAAGCCTGTAATCCTAGCACTTTGGGAGGCCGAGTCAGGCAGAACGTCTGAGGTCAGGAGTTTGAAACCAGCCTGGCTAACATGGTGAAACCCCATCTCCACTACTAAAAATACAAAAAATTAGCTGGGCATAGTGGCGGGCGCCTGTAGTTCCAGCTAGTCGGGAGGCTGAGGTGGGAGAATTGCTTGAACCCAGGAGACAGATGTTGCAGCAGGCCGAGATTGGGCCACTGCACTCCAGGCTGGGCGACAGAGCAAGACTTAAAAAAAAAAAAAAAAAGCCAGAGAGACACCTGCCCAAAGTCACGGAGGTAAGAGTAGGAGTCGCTGAGTACTGGGTGGCACCATT
>NC_045454.1:50539171-50552530 GCF_002776525.5 Piliocolobus tephrosceles
AAATTAGCCGGGCGTGGTGGTGAGCGCCTGTAGTCCCAGCTACTTGGAGGCTGAGGCAGGAGAATCGCTTGAACCCGGAGGTGGGGGTTGCAGTGAGCCAAGACTGCACCACTGCACTCCAATCCAAAAAAAAAAAAAAGTAAAGAAACGAAAAAAAGGAATACTGGAGACTGGGTAATTTATAAAGAAAAGAGCCTTAACTGGCTTATGGTTCTGATGGCTTCTGCTTCTGGAGAGGCCTCAGGAAGCTTCCAATCATAGTGGAAGGCGAAGCGGGAGCAGGCATCTCATATGGTGGGAGCAGGAGGAAGGGAAGGAGGAGGTGCCACGCACCTTTACACAGCCAGATCTCACGAGAACTCACGCACTATCCCAACCACAGTGCCAAGGAGGATGGTGCTGAGCCATTCATGATAAACCACACCCAAGATCCAGTCACCTCCCACCAGATCCCTCCTCCAACACGGGATTACAATTGGCCATGAGATTTGGTGGGGACACAGATCCAGACCATATTAGACTTGTTTATTTTGCAACTAACACGTGAATCAACACAGTTAACCCGGGAAACCATGTTTCTATTTTTTTTTTTTTTTTTTTGAGAAAGAGTCTGGCTCTGTCGCCCAGGCTGGAGTGCAGTGGCTGGATCTCAGCTCACTTCAAGCTCCGCCTCCTGGGTTTACACCATTCTCCTGCCTCAGCCTCCCGAGTAGCTGGGACTACAGGCACCCGCAACCTCGCCCGGCTAGTTTTTTTTGTATTTTTTAGTAGAGACGGGGTTTCACTGTGTTAGCCAGGATGGTCTTGATCTCCTGACCTCGTGATCCGCCCGTCTCAGCCTCCCAAAGTGCTGAGATTATAGGCTTGAGCCACCGCGCCCGGCCTGAAACCATGTTTCTAAAGTGTAGGGCCATGGATATGGCCTTGGAGCCCTTGTCAAAACCCCTCCCACACCTCTCTGGCCGGGGATCTGTTTTTTGTTTTTTGTTTTTGAGACAGAGTCTCACTCTGTTGCCCAGGCTGGAGTGCGGTGGCACGATCTCGGCTCACTGCAACCTCCGCCTTCCGGGTTCAAACGATTCTCTCACCTCAGCCTCCGAAGTAGCTGGGATTACAGGCGCACCACCACGCCCAGCTAGTTTTGTATTTTTAGTAGAGACGAGCTTTCCCTACGTTGACCAGGCTGGTCTCAAACTCCTGACCTCAGTGATCACCCTGCCTCCCAAAGTGCTGGGATTACAGGCGTGAGCCACCGTGCCCGGCCCAGGAATCTGCTTTCGAACTCATTGCCCAGGGACACTGCCACCATTTTCTTCCCTGGCTTAATTTTCCTGAAAGTCCTTACTGGTAACTAACTTCCCAATTAACATCGACCTCCTGCTGCTGGAGGGATGCAGGCAGCCTCCCACTCCCAACCATAGTGGGGGCAGTTTGGGGGGTGTGTGGGGGAGGCTTCCTGGCAGGTCACTCTGGGACGGGCAGTGGTGGTGGGGGGCCCAGTGATCCAGGCCCCGACACCCCCTCTGCCTTGCAGGTGCCCAAGCCTGGGACGGACGTGCCCCACCCGTGGGGCCTGGAGCTGCAGGCCTCCCTGTCTCCACACTTCAATCTGCAGGGGTTGTGTGGCCTGGTACCTGAAGGCACACTGCCCGGGGCGCCCTGGGGAGGCGCGGTGGCGCTGGCAGCGGAGGTGCCGGAGCGCACTGTGGCGCAGTGGCTGGTGGAGGCCTGCACGCAGCCGCCGGAGGAGTTTGTGTGGGCGGTGGCCCTGGTGCTGCTGCAGCTGAGCGCGGCCCTGGAGTTCCTGGAGGCGTGGGGCGCGGCCCTGGTCGAGTTGCGGCCAGAGAACTTGTTGCTGGCGGCACCTCGGGGCTGTGCGGGGACGGGGCACCCGCGTCTACTCCTCGCTGACTTTGGCCGCGTCTGCCTGCAGCCTCCCGGACCCCCGGGCTCCCCGGGCCCCCACGCGCCGCAGCTCGGCAGCCTCCTCCGCCAGCTGCTCAGCCTTGCTGCGCCCTCGACCACACCTTTGGCCGCGGGCCTGGAGCGCCTGGCAGCACAGTTGACCCGCTTGCAGCCCTCAGCGTCCCGGACGCGGGGCGCGCTGCAGGCGCTGCTCTGGGGGCCCGGGCCTGAGGTGCGCGGCCTCGGAGCACCGCTCGGGCCCTGGCTCAGGGCGCTCGGGCCCTGGCTGCGGTTGCGCCGTGGGCTGCTGGTCCTGCGCCTGGCAGAGCGGGCCGCAGGTGGGGAAGCGCTCAGCCTCGAGGACTGGCTGTGTTGTGAATACCTGGCCGAGGCCACCGAGTCCTCTATGGGCCAGGCCCTGGCGCTGCTGTGGGACTGAACCCAACCCAGGGCGAACACACCTGGTCCAGGCCTGCCCAAGAGGCAGGGATGGGGCTGAGGTCAGCGTCTCTATGACAGCCAGGACAACCTCTTCCTGCAGAGTCCAGGGACGCAGCAGAAAGAGCAGTGCCCCGCCTCCAGAGTCTCCCCTCTCCTGCTGGCGATGTGGGTCAAGGGCTTCCCAGGAGTGCGCCTACCCCTCCAGGGCTGGGGGCTGGCCAGCGCCTCCTGGGTGGGCAGCAGCTCTCTGAAGCCGGCGCCCCCAGGCCACTTCCAGGTGTGGACACCCCCGCTGATCAGTGTCTCTCTGTATTCCGCCTTCCCCAGCAGCCAGGGCGCTTTTCCGCGGTGGGTCCTGTCATTGTCTCCGTGAGAGGCCAATGCTGGGACCAGAGGCATTCCTGGCCCTGGAGCACCCCCTTGTGCTGAAGACGGCCAGCGATTCTGGGCATGTCCCTAGTGGAGAATTGCTTGGTGGTGACACAGGAAGGGAAGGCTCCCTGGGACCTTAGACACCCAGCTCATCTCAGAGGCATGTGGACTCACCATCCCTAAAACAGTCCCCGCGGTTCCCTGCCACCTCCCCACAATCCCCCTGCGCCCACCCTGCCTCCCTCCCTGTTCCTCCATGACACACTAACTTCTTTCCCACCCCCAAGCATCTGTGCAGGCTGTTCCCTCTGCCATACTGTTCCAGTTCCACTTTAAACAAATAAAGGTGCCCCCTCTGGGCCCTCCCTAGCTCCTTACCCTTCGTTCTCCGCCCACTCCCAGGAGCATTTATTCCTCTGTTACTGTCCCCAAGGCTGTGAGTTCCCTGGGGGCAAAGGCCAGGCTTGGCACACGGTAGGTGCTCACTTAATACCGCAGGATGATGGAATAAACGGGCACAGAGGAGACTCACTGGAGGGGAATGCAGTCTTTATGCCTCTGACACACTGCACTGCACTTGCCTGTGGCCTCCTTCCTGGAGACTCAGAGTTGCCCTTCCATTCCATTCCCCATGGCACTCCTGGGAGGATCTTTCCAACCGCAGATATGAGGTCCCTCTCCAGCTCAAACACCTCCCATGGCTCCCCAGTGCCTCAGAATACATACAGGTCTCTTCTAAAGTCTCCTCAGTCTCCAACCCCATGTCATTTATCTCTGGAGATACTTTCCGGCCTCCACACCTTTGCCCAAGTTGTTTTTTTACGCCGGAAACAGCCCCCTCTAATCTGGTTCAGACTCCTATTCATCCTGCAACGCCTCAGCTTTAATGCCCCTTCTCTGCATTTGCACCGCCCAAATGAGCTGGGAGTGTCTGTGTTCACATCTATCCTCCCAGCCGACCCCACCATGCTCAAACGGCTAAATATACCCTGCCCCCGCTCGCCAAGGCTACAATCTCTTCGAGCGCCTTTCTTCCTCTTTCCAACCGGTTTCCCGGCCAGGCCTGGCCCTGACTTTCCGGGTGATGCTCCCAGATGCGGCCGGCAGGTGGCGCAGCGCCGCGCCGCGCAAACGGCGGGGGTCGCAGACCCGGAAGCGCTCCAGACCTTGACCCCACCGGAAGTGCTCCTGCCCTGAACGGCGCTGCAGGTCCACAGGGGCGGCCAGTAACACGGTGACCCAAAGGAGTTGGGAACACAGACATCCCCATGCGCAGGCCCAGGCTGGGGCGGAAGGGGACGCGATGCAGGAAGGGGCTCCAAGTGAACATTGGCAAGGCTGATGCCAAGCTGAGGGCCCAGGCCTCCCAGCCCAGGGGGTCTCCTCCGTGGGAGGGGTCCCGCAGCTGCCCTGGTGACAAGTCCCCTGCGACCCCTCCACCCAGCGCCCTCTGTGGTCCCAGGCACTCCACCCACCAGCCCCCGGCGTCAGCACCACGGAGCCATGTGCATCGGGTGTTATCACTTTATTGGTTTTTGGAGAGCAATAGAGGGATTAATACCTAATCTTTCCAAGTTAAAAGACTAAGACTGTTTCCAAAAGACTCCAAATAAGAAACTTCTCCTCAAAGTACAAGGATAATCTGAATCATCTTAAACCAGCAATAAAAAAGTAAAATATAAATTTTTATTTAGAATTAAAGCAAATACTTCAGTATCACAAACACAATATTAAACTTCAAGAAATAGACGCTAATTTGGAGTGAGCATTTATTTGCACAATGACAACATGCGGAGAAACCAGGCGAGATGAGCGAGTCTCCGGTTTCCACCCACCCGGCTAAGGGGTGGCCCCGTGGGCCGGATGCCCAGCCCCCAGGCGGCCCTACTCCTCCTCCTCTCCCGAAGACTCTCTCTCGAACGTGTAGGCCATGAAGCAAGCGTCGGGTCTCTTGGGGACAAGGGGATGCCCCGGTCTCACAATCTCAAAGCCCAAAAAGCTGAAGGTTCGGAGCAAGGCGGCTGTGGGGAAGACTCCGTCAGAAACCCCGCCCAGGAGCCCCCACCCGCCACCCGCCCCCCCGCCGGGAGACCACGCCTGCGGGCTGAGAATGAAGGTGCGGGGCAGGTGCCCGCACACACCCTGCTGCAGGCGAGGCGGGTCACCTACCTCTGTCCTCGCGGTTCTTGTGGAAGCAAATGAAGACATGGTCGGCTCGCAGCTGCTCCTCAGCGAATTCCAGGAGAACTGCAAAGCTGCAGCGCGCGTCAGAGTCTTGGCTAGCCCGACCCGCCCACCTACCTCCCGGGCCTTAGCAGCTACCCTGAAGCCCGCTCTACTCCAAGGTCCCCCTGGGGCCCAGACCGTTCTCTGGGTGGGGCCGTCCTGGCACCCTGGCACCGCTGCACCCACCCACGTGCATCCCCCGGGACAGAAAGGCTCTCAGACACTGCCCGGTATCCCCTGGAGGGTGGAATCCCAGAGTACAAACTTGGAATGCACTTTTTAAAAAGGGACCCCAGAACAGGAGCGGTGGCTCACGCCTGTAATCCCAGCACTTCGGGAGGCCGAGATGGGCGGATCAACGGGTCAGGAGTTTTGAGACCAGCCTGGCCAACACAGCGAAACCTCGTCTCTACTAAAAACACAAAAATTAGCTGAGCATGGGTGGCAGGCGCCTGTTATCCCAGCTACTGGAGAGGCTGAGACAGGAGAATCACTCGAACCCGGAAGGCGGAGGTTACAGTGAGCCGAGATCATGCCATTGCACTCCAGCCTGGGCGACAAGAGCAAGACTCCCTCTCATTAAAAAAAAGGGGGGGGGAGGCCATCCCAACCCACAAAGCAATGGTGGCCCCCATATTTGCTGCCTGAAGGCAGTGCCCTCCCTCATCTGTCTCTGTACCCCTTAGACAGCGACCCCCACCTGGTCCCTGCTCCCCTGGGTAAGCACCCCCGCCTGTCCCTGCCCCTCACCTGTCCCTGCTCCCCTGGGTAAGCACCCCCGCCTGTCTCTGCCCCTCACCTGTCCCTGCCTCCCTGGGTAAGCACCCTCGCCTGTCCCTGCCCCTCACCTGTCCTTGCTCCCCTCAGGCAGCGCGCCGCCGGGGATCTCGATGTAGAGGCTGCCTCCACTCAGCACTGTTCGCCAGTTAATGCGTTTGGCGTCTGTGAGCCTGGACTGGACGTTGAGAATCCTCGTCTTGTCGTTGGACGTTAGTTCCTCTGTTACATTCAGCCGATCATCCTGTCCAGGGGACGGTGCAGCGTAATTCAGAACCCCGACTCACCCCACGGGCAAGAGACTGGCAGCGCTAAGGCTTGGGCCTAAGACGTGTTCAGCTCAAGCAAGGCCTGGGCTGCAGGAGACTGCGCCCTCTCTGATGAAACTCAGAAGGGTTCCCAGGATTAAATCAAATCACAGGTACCGGCAGCGAAGTGCACAAGTGCCAGTGGCCCCAGAGCAGCCCCAGCCCCGTCCACCCCAGCGCGGCAGGCACGGCCGTACTCACGGAGTAGAATAAGTTAGCTGAAAGATTGTGATCCCTCTGACTATTCCCTCGCCCACCTGGGATCTTCAGGGGTGGGTGAGGGGCATCAGGAGCACCACCGAGGCCCCGGACCCGGGTTACTACAGCAGCGGAGGGAGACCCTGGAACTGAAGGCAGATGCGGTCACCAGGCAGCACCAGGCTCCCGGCGGAGACCCCTCCAGGGCGCCCGGATGGTCTTCGGCCGCCCACCCCTGCCCCGGCCAGAGGACCTCGCCCCGCCCAGGCTGGGGCCTACTTGGCCCCACACCCCCGGGGCTTCCCGAGGGCAGCTCCAACGCCTGCCCCAAGCACCTACAACGGCATCAGTCACTGAGCCCCGACGTCTCGGGCGGCGCCGCCCGGGATAGCCCACCCCTCCCAGGGCGGGGGGGGGGTCCCTTCCCCTCACGTAGCCCGCCGGGGCAGAGCCTCACCCCCCGCCCGCCACCGCGCCAGCCGGCGCTTCCCCTTTTCAGCTCGGCCGCGGCTTCCCCTTTCCACCCTACACTGCAATCAGAATCTGGAACCCTTGCTTGTCCCCGCGAGGAGGGGGCGGGCCTGGCCTGACCTCGCGGAGGACGCGCCCCGCTACTGCTCCTGGCCGCCCCCCGCCCGCCCCCGCTCCGGGCCCAGGCCCTCCCGGTTGCGTCATCTAGGCAGACGCGGCCCCGCGCCCCGGGGGAGATTTTCACAATCGCGCAGCCGGCAGCGCCAGCAGCCATTTGCTGCGCGGTGTAAACAGGCCCCAAAGTTGCCTCCATTTTACACGGCCCCCAAACCGTGGCACCGCCAGCGCCGCGGCCCAACTTCCCGATCCCCCGGACTGAGCGACGCCCACCTCGGGAGACGCAGTCGTGGAAGCTCGACCGAAACCCCGCGGGCTCCCCCACAATCGCAGCTGGCACCCGCGTCCCCGGAAGCAGGACGCGTCGTCCCGCGAGGCGGCGGGGGACTTCCAAGGGCGCTGCTGGGTTGTCTGAATGCGCGACCCCCAGCTCCCCGACGGCCCCCGCGGAGAACCACTGGGTGCCGTCTACGTGCGCGGCCTCGCCCCGCGCGTCCCCAGCCATCCAGACCGACTCGCTCTGGGGCGAAAAACAGGGCCCACGAGGTCGGCTGCGTGCGGGGGCCACATCGAGGCGCAGGAGACCCAAGGCAGCTCGTCCGCCGCGAAGCGCTCCCCACTCCGGCAGCGCACGCTCAGCGGCCGGGACCGAAAAGTGCGGATTCACCGGCCCCGCGGGCCCTGCCTGACCTCGGACCAGCCCCCCAAGGCCGACCCCGCCCCCAACCAGATTGCCCCATTCTGCGCCTCCCAAATCCGACCAGCTCGCACATCCCTCCTCCAAACCGAATTTCCAGTCTGCGCCCCCCAAATCCAACCCTCTCCCCTCCTCCAAAGCCGAGTCCCATCCTGCGAACCCCGCAAAACACACACGCCTCTCCCACACTCCCCGTCCTTCGACTCATGCCCCACCCCCAAATCAGGCGCCCTGGACGGCGTCCCCCCCAAATCCAACTCCGCACCCGTGCCCCCCAAACCCAACTCCGTACCCATGCCCCCCAAACCCGACCCGAGAGCGCTGCCAAGGCCGGGCGGACCTCAAGGCCCCCCCTGCCCCTACCTCGTCCCTGGCACGATTCTAGCCTTGACAAAGAGGCGGATCTCACGCGCCGGGGACCTATCTGGCGCCCCGAGGACGGCCCCCCGCGGGCCTGCGCGGCCGGCGCTTCTGGAAGCTTCGGACGGGGGCGGGGCGCTCACCTCTCACTGCTGCTGCCACCGCGGCTGTGCAGGCTTAGAAGCGGCATGGTGCGGCTGGCGTGGATGGTGGCGCTGGGTTTATCCCCTTCCTTCTCTCTGGCGAAGCAGTGGCTATTGAGGATCCGCTGCAGGGAGGATTTCACCATCCGGCCGCTGGGGTCCGAAACCAGGAAAACCTCCGCTGCGCCTCTCCGCGCCGCCGCCGCTGCTCGCCGTTCGCAAAATGGCGCCGCTGCCGCCGCCCGCCTTTATAGACGCCGCGCCCGGGCCACGCCCCCCCGCACCGCCGGGAACGCGGCCGCACGAGAGGCAGAGCCGCAGGGCCGCCGGGAAAAACAGTCATGCCCGCCCCTTCCAGCGTCTGATTGGTGGAAGGGAAAGGGAAAGGGAGAGGCGCTTTGGAGATTGGTTGGTGAGTCTCGGGCCACGCCCCCTCCCGCGCGCGTCCTTTTGCGGGCGCCCGGGGGCGGGGCTGCCATAGCGCCGGGTACGCGCTGCGCTGGCCCTGCGTCGTCCCCGCCCCCACAACCGTGCCTTGGGGCGTGGGCGGCTCGCTGGGGCCGATTTTCGGGGGTCTCCGAGTGCCCATTTGTCTGTCGTGGTCCAAGTCGCCCTCCCTAGGGTCCCTTCACGCAGCGGGACCCCTTCCCCTGGGTAGGTCCCCGGGTATTGGGCGGGGTGTCCACACGCGCCCATCCTCCCATAGTAGAAAATTATTTCCAGTAACACCTGGTAATCATCGCTAATACTGGTTTTTTTTTTTTTTTTATTTTGTTTTTCCGTTCTTTAAAATACTTCCAGTGTTTTTTAAAAAAAGAACGTCCAATGTTAAGGATATTTAAATTTAGTAAAATATTTCTTGTACAATTTGGACTTAAGTAAAAATTTTACTCCTTGCAGATAAATTCAGATTTTTCCTGTGGAAACTAACACTTACCCTAAGGAAAAACACTACTCCTCCCAGTTAAAATTCAGAAACACATTTCATGTATGAACTAAAATGTGGATCTCCCAAGGAAAAAACTATTTCTTTGGTGGTTAAGTTCGGTAAACTGTTTCGCCTGTTGAGTTAAAATGTGGACTTATCCAGCAAAAATATTTCCTCTCCTGGTTAAATCCAGAAAAAAAATCTCAGGTATGAACTGCAGTTCGCATTTAGTAAGCGAAGATATAACTCTTGGCAGTTACATACTGGTACATAGCTTGTGTGTAGACTATGAATTTAGTAAAAAGTTGCCACTTTGCAGTGAGGTTTAATAAAAAATTTTATATTTCATATATAAACTAAATTTTGTTCTTACCAAACAAAAATGCTACTTCTGGCAAATCCTGATTTCGTTCATAGTTTTAATTTTGTTTTGTTTGCAACCGGCCTGGCTCTCACCCAGGCTGGAGTGCAGTGGTGCAGTCTTGGCTCGCTGCAACCTCCGCCTTCCGGGTTCAAGCGATTCTCCTGCCTCAGGCTCCCAACTAGTTGGGATTACAGGTGCCCGCCACAATGCCTGGCTAATTTTTTTTTTTTTTTTTTTCTGAGACGGAGTCTTGCTCTGTCGCCCAGGCTGGAGTGCAGTGGCCGGATCTCAGCTCACTGCAAGCTCCGCCTCCGGGGTTTAAGCCATTCTCCTGTCTCAGCCTCCCCAGTAGCTGGGACGACAGGCGCCGGCAACCTCGCCCGGCTAGTTTTTTTGTATTTTTTTAGTAGAGACGGGGTTTCACCGTGTTAGCCAGGATGGTCTCGATCTCCTGACCTCGTGATCCGCCCGTCTCGGCCTCCCAAAGTGCTGGGATTACAGGCTTGAGCCACCGCGCCCAGCCATTTTTGTATTTTTAGTAGAGATAGGGTTTCACCATGTTGGCCAGGCTGGTCTCGAACTCCTGACCTCAGGTGATCCACCTGCCTTGGCCTCCCAAAGTTTGGGGATTACAGGGTGAGCCACTGCGCCTGGCTCAAAAAAACAAACAAACAAACAAAAAAAAAAAACAGCCCACACCCTGAGTGGGGAAGGAGAGAGGAGAAGAATCCCAGGTGCTGGGGCCCTCCTGGTTTATACCGTTTGCCCCACTGGGATTTTATCCTGGTGTCTGGTGTGAGCAGAGAACAGACTCTGTTTCAAATAATTAACTCAGGGTTTCCTCCTTCGGCCCCGTGGACGTTGGGCTAGGATTGTTCTTTGAGGTGGGGCATCCTGGGCACTGCAGGGTACTGAGCAGCATCCCTGGCCTCCACTCACTGCATGCCAGGAGCACCCCAAGTCATGACAACCAGAAATGTCCCAAACATCGCCCAATGTCCTTTGGGGGCAGAATGACACCCCCTAGTTGAGGACTTCCTCTGGGAACTGAGGCAAGATGGTGCTCGAAATGAACGGGTCACGAGTGGGATTTCCAGAACAGTCACCACCAGGGAACCCTGTCCCTCTGTCCTGATTGCAACAGCTCTCACTTCCTCCTCCTGTCTGCCTCTAACTCGGATGGCCGCCTGCCAATGCTGTGAGGCTTCTAGAAGGGCCACCCCCACACTGGCCAAGCCACGTTGGATGAGCGCCAGGATCAGCAACTGTGCCCTGCTGGCCCACCTGGCCGGGCTCCCCGGGAACCAGGGTGGGAGGTGCTTTGCTGAGAGCTGGGGAGTCTGTGACTGGTGAGGGACCCCCAGACAGCAGGGAGAGAAAGAGGCATATCTTTCTAGAGGCTTGAACTGTCTGAAAGGGACAGCAGAGGATGTCGGGTGGTCAAGGATAGAGGGCCTATGCCTGGGTTGTCCTCTGAAATCAAGGTTGAGGGGATAAGGATGCTGGCAGAGGAGGCAGAGAGTATAACTCTGATTGATTGACTGACTGATTTTTTTTTTTTTTTTTTTTGAGACGGAGTCTAGCTCTGTAGCCCAGGCTGGAGTGCAGTGACATAACCTTGGCTCACTGCAACTTCCACCTACAGGAGTCAAACGATTCTCCTGCCTCAGCCTCCCAAGAAGCTGGGACTACAGGCATGCACCACCATGCCCGGCTAATTTTTGTATTTTTAGTAGAAACAAGGTTTCACCATATTGGCCAAGCTGGTCTCAAACTCCTGACCTCATGATCTGCCTGCCTCCCAAAGTGCTGGGATTACAGGTGTGAGCCACCGCGCCCGGCTGATTGATTTTTGAGACAGAGTCTCACTCTGTCTCCCAGGCTGGAGTGCAGGGGCATGATCTCAGCAGCTCACTGCAACCTGCACTTCCCAGGTTCAAGTGATTCTCCTGCCTCGGCCTCCCAAGTAGCTGGGAACTACAGGCTCACACCACCATGCCCAATTAAATTTGGAATTTTTAGTAGAGACGGGATTTCACCATATTGGTCAGGCTGGTCTCGAAATCCTGACCTCAGGTGATCCACCCACCTCACCCTTCCAAAGTGCTGGGATTACAGGCGTGAGCCCCCGCGCCCGGCTGACTCTGATTTTAAAAAGGATATGTGGGCCTGGTGTGCACTTTGGGACGCAGAGGCAAAAGAATCGCTTGAGGTCAGGAGTTCGAGACCCGCCAGGGCAACATAGCCAGACCCCATCTCTGCAGCAAATTTAAAAATTAGCTGGGCATGGTGGTGCACACCTCTAGTTTCAGCTACTCCAGCAGCTGAGGCAGGAGGATCACCTGAGCCAGGGAAGTCAAGGCTGCAGTGAGCAGTGATCTTCTGACTACACTGCAACCTGGGTGACAGAGGAAGACCTCGCCTCTAAAAGAATTATAATAAGTTAAATAAAATAAAATGTAAACAGGTAAAAATAAAGAAGGATTGGGGCTGGGCATGATGGCTCATGACTGTAATCCCAGCACTTTGGGAGGCTGAAGCAAGAGAATCGCTTGAGCCCAGGAGTTGGAGACCAGCCTGGCCAACATAGCAAGACCCTATCTCTAGGTTCTCACTTCGTTGAGAATTTTAAAAATTTCTAGAAATTTTTTAAAAATTAAAAATTTGGCTGGGTGTGGTGGCTCACGCCTATAATCCCAGCACTTTGAGAGGCAGAGGCTGGGCAGATCATAAGGTCAGGAGATCGAGACCATCCTGGCTAACACAGTGAAACCCCATCTCTACTAAAAATACAAAAAATTAGCCGATGTGGTGTCGGACACCTGTAGTCCCAGCTACTGGGAAGGCTGAGACGGGAGAATGGTGTGAACCTGGGAGGCAGAGCTTGCAGTGAGCCGAGATTGCCCCACTGCACTCCAGCCTGGGCAACAGAGTGAAACTCTGTCTCAAAAAAAAAAGAAAAAAAAGGCCGGGTGCGGTGGCTCAAGCCTGTAATCCCAGCACTTTGGGAGGCCGAGACGGGCAGATCACGAGGTCAGGAGATCAAGACCATCCTGGCTAACACGGTGAAACCCCGTCTCTACTAAAAATACAAAAACTAGCCGGGCGAGGTGGTGGGCGCCTGTAGTCCCAGCTACTCGGGAGGCTGAGGCAGGAGAATGGCGTAAACCCGGGAGGCGGAGCTTGCAGTGAGCTGAGATCTGGCCACTGCACTCCAGTCCGGGCGACAGAGCGAGACTCCGCCTCAAAAAAAAAAAAAAGAAAAGAAAAAAATGAAAAATTTTTTAATTAACTGGGATTGGGGTGGGCACCTGTGGTCACAGCTAATTGGGAGGCTGAGCCAAGAGGATCACTTGAACCCGGGAGGTCAAGGCTGCAGTGAGCTGTGCCCACACCATTGCACTCCAGCCTGGGTGACAGAGAACGACACTGTCTCAAAAAAAAAAAAAAAAAAAAGAAGAAGAAGAAAGAAAAGGAAAAGGAAAGAAAGCAGGAAAATGGCCGGGTGTGGTGGCTCACACCTGTAATCCCAGCACTTTGGGAGGCCAAGGCAGGCGGATCACGAGGTCAGGAGATGGAGACCCTCCTGGCTAACATGGTGAAACCCCGTCTCTACTAAAAATACAACAAAAATTAGCCGGGCGTGGTGACGGGCGCCTGTAGTCCCAGCTACTCAGGAGGCTGAGGCAGGAGAATGGCGTGAATTCGGGAGGCGGAGCTTGTAGTGAGCCGAGATCACGCCACTGCACTCCAGCCTGGGCGACAGAGCGAGACTCCGTCTCAAAAAAAAAAAAAACAAAAGACAGGAAAATAAGGAAGAATCTTGGCCTCCTTTTCTCCCTGTGTTCCTGCCTGGCATTACGTTCAAGCCTGGCTCTGTCTCCTGAAGAAAAACTCAGAAGGCCCGTGAACTCTTTTGAGCAAACAGTGTGAGGAAGAAAAAGGGAAGTAAAGAAGAACTGCCTTTTTTTTTTTTTTTTTTTTTTTTTTTGAGACATCGCCCAGGCTGGAGTGCAGTGGCCACTCCCTGCAACCTCTCCCCCCCGGGGCCC
>NC_045454.1:50557530-50638806 GCF_002776525.5 Piliocolobus tephrosceles
ATGGTCTCGATCTTCTGACCTTGTGATCCACCCGTCTCGGCCTCCCAAAGTGCTGGGATTACAGGCTTGAGCCACCGCGCCCGGCCAATTTTTGTATTTTTAGTAGAGACGGGGTTTCACCATATTGGCCAGGATGGTCTCGATCTCTTGATCTCGTGGTCTGTCCACCTCCAGCTCCCAAAGTGCTGGGACTACAGGCATGAGCCACCGCGCCTAGCCGAACTGATCTTTTTTTTTTGAGACAGAGTCTCA
Source organism: Piliocolobus tephrosceles (assembly GCF_002776525.5). Taxonomy (NCBI): domain Eukaryota; kingdom Metazoa; phylum Chordata; class Mammalia; order Primates; family Cercopithecidae; genus Piliocolobus; species Piliocolobus tephrosceles. Next base: position 50,557,783 of record NC_045454.1, read on the forward strand.
CTCTGTCGCCCAGGCTGGACTGCAGTGGCGTGATCTCGGCTCACTGCAAGCTCCGCCTCCCGGATTCACACCATTCTCCTGCCTCAGCCTCCCCAGTAGCTGAGACTACAGGCGCCTGTCACCACGCCCGGCTAATGTTTTTGTATTTTTAGTAGAGATGGGGTTTCACTGTGTTAGCCAGGATGGACTCGATCCCCTGACTTCAAGATCCACCTGCCTCGGCCTCCCAAAATGCTGGGATTACAGGCGTGAGCCACGACGCCTGGCCTCGAACTTACCATTTTTAATATGCACCACGCCGCCTGCGATAAGCTCAGGCCACAGTGAGGCTGCGCAAGGCCGGGGTTTGGCCACAAAGCCACAGAGGCGTCTGCTGCTGGGTGATAAAGCAGGACTCACAGCCGTGCAGGCCACCTTGGGACGAGCTGGGCAAACACACACGAAAAAGCAACGTCCCCAAGTAAACAGGGCTTATCTCAAGCAAGTTGCTGTTTTTCCCTTTACTGTACTTATATTTCTTTCTTTCTTTTTTTTTTTTTTTTTGAGACAGAGTCTCACTCTGTCATCCAGGCTGGAGTGTAGTGGCATGATCTGAGCTCACTGCAAGCTCTTGCAAGCTCTGCCTCCCGGGTTCACACCATTCTCCTGCCTCAGCCTCCCGAGTAGCTGGGACTACAGGTGCCCACCACCATGCCTGGCTAATTTTTTTGTATTTTTAGTAGAGACAGGGTTTCACCATATTGGTCCAGATGGTCTCGATCTCCTGACCTCATGATCCGCCCGCCTCGGCCTCCCAAAGTGCTGGGATTACAGGTGTGAGTCACCGTACCCGGCCTCTTTTTTTTTTTTTTTTGAGATGGAGTCTCACTCTGTCCCCCAGGTTGGAGTGCAGTGGCACCATCTCAGCTCACTGCAACCTCCACCTCCCAGGTTCAAGGGGTTATCATGCCTCAGCCTCCCCAGTAGCTGGGATTACAGGTGTGCACCACCACGCCCAGCTAATTTTTGTATTTTTAGTAGAGATGGAGTTTCACCATATTGTCCAGGGTGGTCTGGAACTCCCAACCTCAGGTGATCTGCCCGCCTTGGCCTCCCAAAGTTCTGGGATTACAGGCGTGAGCCACCGTGCCGGCCTATATTTCTTATGGTTTTGCCCCTTGCTATAATTTTTGGGATTTTATTTTGCAGTATTTCTAATGTTTATTTTATTGTATTTTTTGTAGAGATGGGTTTTCACCATGTTCCCCAGGCTGGTCTCGAACTCCTGGGCTCAGGTGAGCCTCGTGGCTCAGTCTCCCAAAGCACTGGGATTACACGTGTGTGCAGCCGCGCCCAGCTTAATGTTTTCACAAAGGTTTCATTATACAAAAAGGAAGAAAGCTTTATAGGCAGAGCATCTGAGCATCATTCTCTGCAGCTCTTCAGTATTTCCTCCTGCCGCACATTGTCCATATCTCTGTTTTCATGGAGTTTGACCTTTACTTTTGTAATTTTTTTTTTTTTTTTTTTTTTTTTTTTTGAGATGGAGTCACCCAGGCTGGAGTTCAGTAGCACAGTCTTGGCTCACTGCAACCTCTGCCTCCCAGGTTCAAGCAATTCTCTGCCTTGGCCTCCTGAGTAACTGGGATTACAGGCACCCACCACCACACCTGGCTAATTTATTTTGTATTTTTCGTAGAGATAGGGTTTCACCATCTTGGCCAGGTGAACTCCTGACCTCGTGATCCACCCGCCTCGGCCTCCCAAAGTGCTGGGATTACTGGCGTGAGCCACCGCACCCAGCTATAAAATTGGTTTTTATTGTTTTTCTTTTCTTTTCTTTTTTTCTTCTTGTACAGACACGGTCTTGCTATGTTGCCCAGGCTGCTGTCAAACTCCCAGCCTCAAGAGATCCACCTGCCTCGGCCTCCCAAAATGCTGGGATTACTGGTGTGAGCCACTGTGCCCAGCCCTATCTCTTTAAAAAACAAAACAAAACGGGCCAGGCACGGTGGCTGACATCTATAAACCCAGCTCTTAGGGAGGCAGCATTGGGAGGGTAACTCGAGTCCAGGAGTTCAAGACCTGCCTGGGAAATATAGCAAGACCCTCGTTCAAAACTAAATAGATGAATGAAAAAATTTTAAATAAACAAATATGAACAAAACAAAACGAAAAAACATTGTAAACACACCTGCAAACCAGGAAAGGTTTATTTCTTGTTCTTGCTCCGTGAGCTTCTCAGGCCCTAGGGGGCGCTGCTCACCTCCCTTGCCATCTTGAACGTCACTATGGCCAAGAGAGGAAGACCCTGGAAGGTCTCACACTAGCAATTAAATGCCCCAGCCTAGAAGTCACCCCAGGAAAGGAGCCACCTCTCCCTGACAAGTAGGGTGGACACGCAAATGAAATTGGTGTGCTCCCCTGGCAGAGGCAGGAAGCTGGCCACTGCCCAGCACTCCTCACAGTTCTCAACTTCCTGCCTCAGTGGACCATGCTGAGGGTCTCCTGCGAGTTTCCCACTCAGGTGTTTTGTGTTCCAGAGGCTGGAAGGACCCTGCTGTGGAGGGTGTCACAACTGAGCTTCCACGTGGCACAGAATCTCACGGCCTCAGTGGCTTCCTCACGTGGCAGTCATAAGAATATGAGTACACAGCTCGTCCCAGGAGCCAAGCACCTGTCCCCATGCTTGGCTTAATGCTCACAAGGAGCCCAGGAGGTGGGGTCTCCATTTTATTTCCATTTTGCAGGAAAAGAAACTGTGGCACAGCCAGGCAGCAGTGGAGTCAGAGTCAGAATCTGAGTCGTCTCCATCCAGAGTCAGTGCCCTCAGATGACGCTGTTCTTCACAAAATTAGCAAACCTAGACCGGGCGCGGTGGCTTGCACCTGTAATCCCAGCACTTTGGGAGGCCGAGGCAGGAGGATCACCTGAGGTCAGGAATTCGAGACCAGCCTGGTCAACATGGCAAAACTCTGTCTCTACTAAAAATACAAAAATTAGCCTGGCGTGGTGGTGCACACCTGTAATCCCAGCTACTTGGGAGGCTGGGGCAGGAGAATCACTTGAACCTGGGAGGCAGAGGTTGCAGTGAGCCGAGATTGCACCACTGCACTCCAGCCTGGGCAGACTCTGTCTCAAAAAAAAAAAAAAAAAAAGTCCTGGCCGGGTGCGGGTGCAGTGGCTCACGCCTGTAATCCCAGAACTTTGGGAGGCTGAGGTAGGTGGATCACTAGGTCAGGAGTTCAAGACCAGCGTGGCCAACATGGTGAAACCCCGTCTCCACTAAAAATACAAAAAATTAGCTGGGCGTGTCGGTGCGCACCTGGCACCTGTAATCCCAGCTACTCGGGAGGCTGAGGCAGTGGAATTGCTTGTATCCAGGAGGCGGAGGTTGCAGTGAGCTGAGATCATGCCACTGCACTCCAGCCTGAGCAACAGGGTGAGACTCTGTCTCAAAAAAAAAAAAAGTCCCACAAAGCCCTGCATCCAGACTTTGCTTCTGAGATTGCTGAGCCTTCCAGGAAAGGAATGCAAAGCAAGACACTATGAGAATAAGAAGATGAAAATGCTATTGAGGTCAGGCACAGTGGCTCACGCCTGCAATCCCAGCACTTTGGGAGGCCAAGGCAGGAGGATTGCTTGAGGCCAAGGGTTTGAGACTACCCTCGCTAACATTGGGAGACCTGGTCTCTCTCTTTTTTTTTTTTTTTTGTGGTGGAGTCTCGCTCTGTTGCCCGGGCTGGAGTGCAGTGGCGCGATCTCTGCTCACTGCAAGCTCCGCCTCCCGGGTTTACGCCATTCTCCTGCCTCAGCCTCCCGAGTAGCTGGGACTACAGGTGCCCGCCACCACGCCCGGCTAATTTTTTGTATTTTTAGTAGAGACGGGATTTCACCGTGTTAGCCAGGATGGTCTCGATTTTCTGACCTTGTGATCCGCCCGCCTCGGCCTCCCAAGGTGCTGGGATTACAGGTGTGAGCCACCGTGCCTGGCCTTGAGACCGGGTCTCTTAAAAAAAAAAAAAAAGCTATTTATTTTGACCAGGGAAATGCAAATCAAAACCACAATGAGATCATGCCGTTCACACGCACTAGGCTGGCAATAAAAAAAAAAAATCAAAGAAACTGGAAAATGATGAGTTGGATGTGGAGAAGTTAGAACAGTCCCGTGTGGCTGCTGAGCAGGTAAAACAGTGCAGTCACTTTGGAAAAGAGACTAGCGGCTCTTCAAAAAGTTAAGCATAGAGACAGGGCGTGGTGGTTCACACCTGTAATCCCAGCAGTTCGGGAGGCCAAGGCAGGTGGATCACTTGAGCCCAGGAGTTCGAGACCAGCCTGGGCAACATAGTGAAACCCCGTCTCTACTAAAAACACACAAAAAAATTAGCCAGGTGTGGTGGCAGGCACCTGTAGTCCCAGCTACTCGAGAGGCTGAGGCAGGAGAATGGTGTGAACCCGGGAAGCGGAGCTTGCAGTGAGCCGAGATGGCACCACTGCACTCCAGCCTGGGCAACAGAGCGAGACTCCGTCTCAAAAAAAAATAAAAAATAAAAAATAATTTACCGGGTGTGGTGGTGCACGCCTGTAGTCCCAGCTGCAGGCGCTATGTCTCCCTGGCATGGCAGTGGCCAGTGCTGAGTGAGTAGGAGCAATGCCCTGCCCCCTGCAATGGCAGGGAAGGGTGGGGGACTCCCGGCTGTGACCTCACTCCCGCGAGCATGCTGATTGGCTCACTGGCGGTCTCCGGCCACCTGCTGCCGTCCATCACAGGGCCACCCTCCCCATCCTCCATCCTGTCCGCAAGGCTCAGCAAAGCGGCTGGCGGGTAAGTGAGGCTCGGGGGTAAGGAAGTGAGGCTGGGGGAGTCCCGAGCAGAGGTGTGGGCTCCCGGTGTGTGGAAGGGTGCTGCGAAGGACTGTAAGGGTCCCCAATTCCTGGAGCTGCCCCCCACGCACACCCAGGGGCCGCACACCGGCCTCCCATGCTTGTTGGGCCCCTCCCCCATGGCCACGCGATAGGCCCCTTCCAGGTCTTGGAGCCCCAGGGCTGGGTGGTTTTTCAGCCTAGATATAGGGACACCCTAATCCCAGCAGCCAGGGGCCATGGAGACCCTGAAGAGTACAGCTCTGGGTCTGACTGGAAGCTCCTTGCGCCCTCCAGCCAATGGCGCTGTCTCTAGCCTCAGTTTCCTCATCTGTCATATGGGAACAGAGTTAGTGGGACAAGGCAGGGTACTCTGTGTTAGGATCAGAAGACCGCCCCCGAGACCCTCCTCCCCTGCCCCCTGGCCTGTCACAACCAGAGCCAGGATGGTTCTGCTGCTGGGGCCCGAGCCTGTAGACTCACAGGGTCATGCGGCGGGATGTAAGTGCCCAGAATGGCAGGTCAGGGTGGCCCAGAGGGAGACCCCATGAAAGCAGAGGCCTGGGAGGGGCTGGGGCACCTGTTAGCCTGTCCCGCTGGCCTCGGGCACCAGATAAAAATAGTCCCTGGTCTCAGAGAACATGAGCTGACACTGGGGCCAAGAGTTTTGGTTTGGGGTGTGTCTCGGACTTACTGCTGTGTTGTCCTGCAGGGGCTCCTGCCCTCTCTGGGCCAGAGCAGCCTTGGCTGCTGTGCTGATGGATATTGGGCCCCAGCAAGGCTGGGCTACAGGGAGGGGCCCCATGGCTGGCATGCAGGGTCAGGGAGATGCGTGGTGTGGGCGCCGGGCCATTCCTGGCATGACTGTGAATTTCCCGGGTGAGGGGTGCTTGAGGCAGAGATCACAGCCTCGGTTGGGGGTGGCAGGACGGGGCCTGTTAATTGGTGTCCACAGAACCTCCAGGTCAGGCCCAGGCCCGTGGCAGGGACTCAGTAAATGCAAGACCTTGTTCCCCACCCCTCCCAGCCTGGCCCAGGACCTGCTGCTGCTCCAGTCATCTCCATGGCAACCAGCGCCTGGGAGGAGCTGGATGGCGGCCTGGGCAGCTGCCAGGCCCTGGAGGACCACTCTGCGCTGGCCGAGCTGCAGGAGGACAGGGCTCCAGGTATCCTTGTGGTGCTGGCCCCTCCCTGATGGTCCCCTTGAGCCAGGAGGCTCATCTTCAGAGACCAGAGCTTCTTAGCCTCCCACACTGGACTGGCTTAAACTGTGCTCCCCAGGTTCAACCCCTGGCCCTCATTTCTGCCTCAGGGGTATGTAAGGAGCCCCCAAGGAAGACAAGTGCTAGGCTATACAGATCTAGGTTCCAATCCCGCGTTGCCACTGAAATGCTTTGTGTCTTCAGGCAAAGCTGTCTCCAAGCCTGTCTGCTTTCTTTATATTTTTATTATTGTTATTTTTTAATTTTTGAGGCTAGGCCTCATTCTGTCTTCCATGCTGGAGTACAGTGACATGATCATAGGTCACTGCAGCCTTGATCTCTCAGGTTCAAGTGATCCTCATGCCTCAGCCTCCCAAGTAGCTGGGGCCACAGGTGCCGGGCACCATGTCTGGCTAGTTTTTCTTTTATCTTTTTTTTTTTTTTTTGAGACGGAGTCTCACTCTGTCACCCAGGCTGGAGTGCAGTGGCCGGATCTCAGCTCACTGCAAGCTCTGCCTCCCAGGTTCTCACCATTCTCCAGCCTCAGCCTCCTGAGTAGCTGGGACCACAGGCGCCCGCCACCTTGCCCGGCTAATTTTTCGTATTTTTAGTAGAGACAGGGTTTCACCGTGTTAGCCAGGATGGTCTCAATCTCCTGACCTCGTGATCCGCCCGTCTCGGCCTCCCAAAGTGCTGGGATTACAGGCTTGAGCCACTGCGCCCGGCCTTAGTTTTTCTTTTTTTAGAGATGGGGTCTCACTGTGTTGCCCCGGCTGGTCTCAAACTCCTGGGCTCGGGTGATCCTCCCACCTCAGCCTCTCCAAAGTGCTGGGAGTCCAGGTGTGAACCACTGTGCTGGCCTCCGTCTACTTTCTTATCTACAAGATGGGGTTAGTCACCCGCGCATCACCCAGCAGGGCCAGAGGAGAGGGTGGGATTGGCTGGGGGTCCCCACAACCTTGACTCTCCCTCTGTTCTCACAGCAACACCCAGGCTGGCGGACTCCGGCAGCCCGCCCCACGTGAGTAGCGGGGACCCTCAGCCTTTAACTCAGGACGCCTGGGGAGTTGGGGACAAGCCGACCAAGGGAGGCAGGTGTCTAAAGCCCACGGGAAGGGTTGGCACTGGAAGGACACATGTGGAATGTCTCATGATAACCACAGGACTCTCAGGAGCCGGTGGCTGAAGGCCGCAGTGTGGACACCAGGCCCAAGAAGATGGAAAAAGAGCCTGCCGCCAGGGGGACCCCAGGAACGGGGAAGGAGAGGCTGAAAGCCGGAGCGAGTGGGTTTGCAGGAGGCGTGGGTGAGGTGTGGGGTGGGAACGGACTGGTGTGAGGCTCAGGTCCCAGAGCTGGGTCCTTGGATCTTGGGGGGGTGTCCTGGTTGAGTGGCGTGGAAGTGTGGCAGGCAGCGAGTCAACGGGCCGGGAGCCTCTACTAATGCGTGATAATACCGGCTAAGCCACTCAGCTCCCGGAAGTTAACTTCCAGAAACTCTGGGCATCCCCGTGCAGCTGCGGGGCACCGGGGCTGGGTTCACCTGCGCCCAGGGCCGCACAGGCAGGCAGGGTGAGCCGGGTTCAGGGCGCAGGCCTCTCTCTTACCCCTGTGCCCGGGGAATGGGGCGGCGCAGAGCCAGTGGCCACAGCGCAGCACGCACTTGCCCCTGCAGGCCCTCGGAGCGCCCCCGCGCGCAAGAAGGCGCAGACCGCGCAGCCCCCGCAGCCGCCGCCGCAACCCCCGGCCCTGAGCCAGGAGCTGCCCTGGGGCGACCTGTCGCTCAACAAGTGCCTGGTGTTCGCCTCGCTGGTGGCGCTGCTGGGCTCGGCTTTCCAGCTGTGCCGCGGTGAGCGCGGGCTCCCCAGAGGTGGGACGAGGCTGGGGTCTACCTGTGCTCTTATTCCTCCAAGGAAGGGCCCTGTGACGCATGGGTGGAGTCTGGGAGCCTCCTTCCCAGGGCTAGGTTTTGCACGCCCCCAAAGTTGGTTTGTACATCTCCCCTTAAGTGACGGGCCATGCGCGCCCGTCACCCCGTCTGGACCTTTTGCGGGGCCCATTCCCCTCGCCGCGAGTAGGTTCTGGCTTTCGGATGGACCTTGTGCAACCCCTCCTCCCGCGTAGCGTTCTGCCGCCTTCCTCCTGCGCCCTCTCCGGGGACCGTTCAGCTCGTGAGCGCCCCGCCCCCCCCGGGGCACTCCTGCGACCCGTCCCTTGCTAGGGGTCTCCTACAGCCCGTGGTCGGGGGGAGGAATGACCGACTGAAAGAGCGACGTTCGGAGGAGGGGCGCTCCGCAGCAGCGGAGTCCCGGAGTCCTCACGGCTCGGGGCATGCTTAGCCTCAGCCGTACCGCGGGAGCCCCACTCCAACTGTCCAGGGAGAGGGGCACTAGGGGTGAGGGACGGATGAACAGTGTGGTCCATGCCTCGACCCAGCTGACTCGGGTCCCGACCCTGTCGCTGCAGACGCCGTGGCTGGGGAGGCAGCAGTCCAAGCGCGTGCGCCCGAGCCCTGGGTCCCGCCAAGCTCGGCCCTGAGGGAGCCGTCGTCGCCCCTGGTAAGCGCTTCCTTCCAGTGACTGCGCGCAGTGGGGCCTTCATCCCCAGGGAAAGAAGGAGCCCGGGCCGGGGGCAAGGTGGGCGCTTACCCCAGGACCCCACTCTCTGTCTTGCAGCCTAAGTTCGAGGCCCAGGCGCCCCCATCAGCGCTGCCTGCGCCCCGGGCCGAGGCAGAGGTCAGACCCAAGATTCCCGGGAGTCGGGAGGCTGCAGAGAAGGACGAAGAGGAGCCTGGCGAGGCCACCGGAGAGGCCGTCGGGGAGGACAGTGCGCCCCTCGCAGACCGGGGACCCAAGGAGAGGCCTCGGAGAGAAGGGAAACCGCGGAAAGAGAAGCCGCGGAAGGAGGAGAGGCCGAAGAAAGAGAGGCCGCGGAAGGAGGAGAGGCCACGGGCCGCCAGGGAGCCCCGGGAAGCGCTACCTCGGCGCTGGGAGTCACGCGAAGGGGGCCATCGGCCGTGGGCACGGGACTCTAGGGACTCCGAGCCCAGGAAGAGGCAGGCCTGGGTCTCCCCGAGGCGTCCCGACGAGGAGCAGCGGCCTGGGAGTCGCCAGAAGCCCCGCGCAGGCAAGGGGCGGGACTAAGCCGGCCCGCGCCCGAGTCCAGGGACCCCTTCTCCACAACCCGCCACTCTGGCGAAATAAAGCGAGGGCTGCGGCCGCAGAGTCATCTCCTCCTTTACGCCTGGACCCGGCACCGAGTCCAGGGCCTGAAAGACAGTCGCGGGGCGCTTCAGGCAGGGGAAAGACAGCGAGCGCTAAAGGGTGGACCCAGGCCGTGCGCAAGGAGAGACGGGCGGCCCCCCTAACACGCACGGACACCCCACCCGGTTGCTTGCTGGTCTTTATTGGGGCGATGCTTGGGGTCCTAATAAATATGGGAAGGGGCGCGAGCTGGGGCACGTCCGGCCCCTCGGGGCAGGAGTCCGCGCGGCGCAGGGGTCACCGGCAGCCACACTCCGTGGCCACCATGTTGGGCACGTGGTGCGCGCTGATGCGCTCCTCCGACAGGCTGATGAGCAGCTTGCCCGCGTAGGCGGTGGGCACGCAGCAGGGGGGGCGCGCCAGGGCGGCCCCACGGGCCTGCATCTTCAGCAGCAGCACCACGTGGTTGCCATAGCGCGGGTTGCGGTCGGACTGCGGCCAGCCGCACACGCCCTGGCAATTGTTGGCCTGGTAGGTCTCCGGGATGAGTACGGAGCGCTCGGCGCGGAGGTCTACGCTGAGCTCGCGCAGGGCGCACGGCCCGTCGGCGGCGGTGGCCCCTGCGCTGCGCTGTGCCCGCCCCGGCCCGCGTGGATCCCGCCCGCGCCACTCCGCGCGCAGGCCCTGCAGCGCCTTCAGAAGCAGCAGCGCTCGCAGGGGATCGCCGGGGCCGCCGGGGCCGCCTGGGCAGAGCGCGAGCAGGCGTGCCAGCAGCGGGGCTGCAGCTGGAGGCAGACCCGGGAGGCTGCGCAGCTCGGCAACCGCTGCTTGCAGCTCGGCAGCCACGCGGCGCGCCAGGGCAGTCGCCCACGGCGCCGACGTGGGGTCGTGCAGGGGCGCGGGGTCCCCGGTGGTGGCCGCGGTGGGCCGCAGCAGCAGCAGCGGCTCCTCGCCGTCGAGCAGGCGCTCCAGCGCGGCGGGGTCCGAGAGGTTGACCAGGCCCTGCGGGAAGCCGGCCAGCGCGTCCGGGTCCAGGGCCAGGCGCGGCGCGGAGGCCCGAGCCGGGGGGCCCCGCAACGCCCGCACCAGGCGCGTGAGCGTCTCCAGGAAGGGGTCTGCACTGGGCGGCGACTCCTCGAGCTCCACGGATGGCCTGGAACCCGCAGTTAGGGGTGTTGAGAGCGGGTGCGAGGCCACGCCGCTCCCGCCTGCTCCTGCCCCATGCCCCCGGGGCCTGCACGCACCTGGGCGGCAGGAAGGGCACTGTGTCCAGCTGGCCTTGCGCAGGCAGCGGCGTGGGCAGCGGCGCGGACTCGGACCGCGGCAGCAGGAGCAGGGCCGGGGTCATCCGCGTGAAGCAGCGGTGGTCGTCGCCGAACAGCAGTGCCTGCAGTCGGGCCGTACTCAGGACGGAACCTGCGGTGGGTGGGCGTGGGGCTGGCTCAGGGGCTGGAGGCTGAGGGCAGTCCACCCGGCGCCCGGTCCCTCTCCACGCACACCTACCCTCTCCGCGGGGCTGCAGGGTCAAGGCCAGCCCGGAGCCGCGCCAGGCCCCCGCAGGGCGGTCCACCGCCAAGGCCAGGTAGCGAGTGTCCCGGGACGGGCAGAGGCTCTGTGGAGACCAGAGCTCAGGCCGGCTGGATGGAGGCTTAGCCAGCCCTGCTCTACCGGTGCCCTTCCTCCCATTGCCACTGGTTCTACGCTCCTCTCAGTACCGCAGACCCTGCAACAAATCCATGCCCCTGCCGCGGCCCAGGCAATGCCCCATGCAACTCCCTGGTACCTGGGCACCCAGCAGCCCAGCCGTTGTCACAGTGACCTCAGGGCCAGGCCCAGGGTACAGCACCAGCAGCGCCAGCTCCAGGGGGTCGCCTCCTCCATGCGGGGGCTCCTGGAACCTCAGCGAGGGTGTCGGCTCCCAGGTCACTGCAGCCAGGACAGCAGGGGACGCCTGAGCCATTGAAGGCCAGGCCCGTCCCACAGTCCCCTGGGAGTCTTTGGGATCCGTCCCTGCTGCTCTGGCCACTGTGCAGGGGACCTCGAGCGGGGGACAATTGTCCCTCTTCACTGCCTTCCTGCAGCCGGGGAGCGGTGACCGCCAGGGCAGGCAGAGGCTGCGTCTGAGGCTGTGGGTGGGGCTGCCGCCCTGGGGGCTCTAGGTTAGGGTGCCCGATGAAGCCCCTTCCCCGCAGGGAGTGTCTCAGGCCAGTGGCCCCGAGAACAGGCTTGCCAGGTGTGGGGCTGTGGGGAGGAGGGTTCCACTGGCCCCGAGTCACAGGGCAGTTTCTTCATGGGTGGCGAGAAGACAGCAGCTCTCTCCCTGCCACTGCAGCAGGGGTGGGTCTAAGAGCTGGGCTTCAGGGACAGGACAGAGCGCGGCACCCACCTTCCAGGCCATGGACCCACAACCCAGTCCCAGAACAAGACCACAGCCTCCCTGCCCAGGGTGTGGGCTCTGCCAGCCCCTGATCTTCCCTAGGAGGACCCGGCCCACCTGAAGGAGGCCAGCGGTGCCAAGCTCGGGGCTGGGCCCCACATACCTTCCTCCAGGTGCAGGACCACCAGGCGCTGCCCCCCAGGGTCCTGCAGCCAGGCCCCCAGCCGCCGCAGAGAGGGCAAGGCAGCCTGCCTGTCAGCGGGGGTGCAGACCCCGAAGGTGGCCAGGTCTCGGGGGCCCCAGCGGGCCCGCTGCACGGCCCCCAGGAAGGCCCGCTCATAGGCACTCAGAACCCCCATGACCTGCAGGGGGATGCTGCTGCCATTGCTGTCCCCAACCAGCGCCACCAGGCACAGAGGCTCTTGTGGGCTGCCTGGCGGCCAGCCCAAGTCTTCTCGGAAGATGAGGCCACCGGTGCCCACAGCTGGTTCCTCTGCTCTGAGGGCCGCAGTCCCCAGCAGAACCCCCAGGGCGGCCAGCACCAGGGCCAGGCTGGTGAGAGGAAGGTCCTGCATCATGGGTGCTGCCAGGGACTGGGCTGCCCACCCTGTGGAAGCCGAGTGGAAGGTGGGGTGTTTGTAAAGGACAGGCCCCTATCTCCTCTGCCGCGACCTTGGGGGACAGTGCCCGGCGCCCCCACTCCAGGCAGAGTGGCCTTCTCAAAGAGCCCTTTCTGTCGCCAGCAGCCTCCCTCCCTCCCCACAGCGATAGAGCTGGCCTGATTTGTCAACATGCTGTCCTTGAGGGCCCGTCCCCAGAAGGCACAGGAGTGGGAGCCAGGCTGGGAGTGATGGCCGGGCGGCCAGACTACAGCGCTGGGGGCGGGGGCCCAGACGTCCTGGGTGCGAAGGGGTGGGCCTGGAGGAGGAGGGTCCCAAGTCAGTGGGGGCGCCCTGTCCCTGCTCACCCTCCCAACCCCTGCTGGGCTATCTGGAGACCCCAAGGATATCGCAGTCTGCTCTTCCCTCCCCAGGACAGGACCCCAGACCCCCTCCTAGCTGGCTGGTGGAGTCTGTCCTCCACCAGGCCACCTCCAAGGCACAGCTGTCTCTCAGGCCTCCCACAGGTGTCTCCTGGGAGGCCCCAGGCCCTCCCCAGTCGCCGCAAACTCAGGGATGGTGCTGTGCCGGGCACTCCCACACAGCACTGACAAGGGAGGGCGGCGCTGCGGACCTCAGTGCACTCAGGGCTGGGGAAGGATGTTTAATGAGCAGGGGACCATACAAAAGAGCAGCCTTCTCAGTGGGAAAAGGCAGGAGCACCTGGCGCTGGGCTTGCTGGGGGAGGGAGCAGCTTCTCAGTTGGTTGGGGGAGGGGGAGGTATGTTTCCTGGGCCTTCGGAGGGGAGTGGGGGCCTCAGCATTGGGGGCATGGGAGTTGGGGGGTGTACCCCAGGATTTGAGGGGTGAACTCCAGGAGGCTGAGGGTGGACCCCAGGAGCTGATGGATGGACCCCAGGAGGTTGGGGGTGGACTCCCGGGGCCTGAGGGTGCATCCCTGGGGCTGGTGGGTGCACCCCCGGGGCCTGAGGGTGAACAGCAGGGGCTGCTGGGTGCACCCCTGGGGCCTGGGGGTGAACCCCCGCTGATGGGGGAGGATGGACCCCCGGGGCTGGTGGGTGAACCCCAGGGGCTGGTGGGTGGACCCCAGGGGCTGGTGGGTGAACCCCGGGGGCTGGTGGGTGAACCCCGGGGGCTGGAGGGTGGACTCCGGGAGCTGGGGGATGGACCCCAGAGGTTGGTGGGTGGACTCCAGGGGCTGGGGGATGGATGCCAGGGGCGGGGGGGTGTACCCCTGGGGCCGGGGGGGGGAGCTGGGGTGGTCCCGGGGGCCCTGAGGGTGCAGGCCCCGTGGGGGGCATGGGTGGCAGAGGTAGGCCTCCTGGCGGTGGTGGCGGCAAAGCCTCGGGCAGCGGTGGCCGAGGGGGCAGACCGTTCATCAGCGGAGGTGGAGGCCGCTTCACCCCAGGGGGGCCGGCAGGGAGGCTGGGCGGAGCCGGGGGCTTCTCCATCTTAAAGTGGAACTGGAGGAAGAACTAGAGAGGCGGAGAAGGGTTCAGCAGGCAGGGCGGGGCTAGGGCCACCAGCACTGGGCAGGAAGGAGCCAAGCTCAGGGCTGGCCACTCACCTGCTTGGTCTCCCGGTTCCAGTGTGTCCAGAACTTGCCCTCTGCCTTGTCAATCTCTCTGCTTGGCACCTGGGAGGGCGGGAGAGAGGGGGCTCCTGGTCCCTGTGACCTCAGGGCAGCCATCAGACAGGGACCCTGAGGCGTTAGCCTCCCTGGCCCGGACTCTACCCTGGGAGTCCAAGAGAAGGCCCCGGCCTGGTAAGACTTTCGATGGGCACAGGGTTCAGTTCTGGAGTGACACAGACCCGGCCTCAATGCCAGCACACGGCTGGCCCCCGCCCTGGACAGGCGCCGTTTGTATTGTTTCCTGACGGCTGCCTTGTCCAGGCGTGGGCACAGGCTGTGCGAAGCCCTCCAGCAGCCTGGACCAAGAAGTGAGGTCACTTGGTGAAGGCCTCACGGGCCCAGCGCTCAGCCCTGCTGGTCTCCCTTCTCCATGGGCACAGTGGAGCCCAAGCAGGCCCCTCCCACAAAGCCCAATGGAAGGGGTGCCCTGCCCGGCCTGCACAGACCCTTCTGGCTCCGTCTCGGGGATCCCAGGGGACCCCCCAGCCTGACAGGAGGGGCGCCCTGCCCAGCCTGTTCAGATCCTTCTGGCTCGCACATCTCAGGGGGCCCAGGGGGCCCAGGGGACCCCGCAGCCATGCTACCTTGAAGGCGATGGTCTCATAGGGCTCAGCGGCCATGAGCAGGTACTGCCAGCGCCGGTCCGGAGGCTCAATCCTCTGCTCGTACGCAGACATGAAGCGGTGGCGTGGCATGATGCCCTCGGCGATCTCAGGGTAGTCGATCTGTGGGGACACAGCCAGGTGGCAGCGCCGCCTTTCAGGTGCCTTTGGCCACCCCCCAGACCCAAGCCCCTGATCTCACCTGGAAGAGGAGGCTCTGCTGGCCCATCTCCGAGTCCCTCTGCTTGGTCACTGCAACACAGAAAGCTGTCAGGTCCCGGCTGTTTGTCCTCCCCGAAGCTGAGGGACCTGGGGCGGGCTAATGCCACCCACTGAACGAGGGCGAGACCCCAGGGGAGGCCCTGTGGCTCCGGGCAACCACCAATCTCTGCCCAGGCTCTGGGACTCTGGTACAGGTGAAGGCACAGGTGCGCCAGGGCTGAGCTACCTGCGAAGTCACTCGGGCAGGGACCGAGGGTGGGGCTCCTTTGTCCCAATCCCCAGAGCCCTTCATCCAGGGTGCTGGGACACTACCCAGCAGGAGTCGGGGCCACTGGGTAGGGAGGGGCCCTTGGCATCAGGGCTCTGGGATTAGAGTGGGGCCGCCTGAACAGGGTCGACACCATGGCCGACACCATGGCCGCCACCATGGGTGAGCGGGAGAGGATGCCTTTCCCACCAGAGCTCAGCAGCCTGGACCCCCGAGAATGGCTGCTGGGCCACCTACGGCCTGGCCACTCTCCAAGCAGCCTCAGGCACGCACACTCACAAGCCCTCCGCCTCCTCACTGCCCTGAGCCCAAGCTCAGGACCTGTCAGGGCCTCCCCACCAGGAGTCTGCCGCTCTAGCCGCCCTCGTCCACCCAGTGCACCTGCCCCGGGGCCTGTGCCCTGCAGGCTGCTGTCTGGAGGCCAGGCACACAGGCTGTCCCCACCTTCCGTAAAGAACACTTGCTGGGTAGCGTGCCCACCTTCCTGACCCTACAGACACAAGTCTGTCTCTCCTACCCTGGCCGCTTCCCCGGCTTTCTGAACCAGGTCACCTCCTGCCATTCCCACTGCTGGGGGTCCCGGAGGAGCCGCCTCTAACAGCCGCTTCTTCCTGTCCTCCTTCAGAGGCTTCAAGGTTAACCGGAGGAATGTGCCAGGGCTCACCACACCTCCACTTCCACTCTTTTGCTTGGCAAGAATCCCCAGAAGCTTCCACAACAATCGGACAGGAGGGCACAGACTGTGGCTCAGCTGGGAAAGGGGCCGCTGGGTGAGACGGGTGCTTATCAGGCTCAGCCTGACAGCTCCCAGACACAACGCCAGAGGCTGCAGGTGGGTGAGGGATGGCCACCAAGGCCAGAAAACAGCGGCTCAGGAACGAGGGTCTCAGGGCTGCGCCTCCTGCACTGGAGCCCAAAGAACTTTTTTGGATTCTTGCCAAGCGAGACGGAGTCTCGCTCTGTCACCCAGGCTGGAGTGCAGTGGCCGGATCTCAGCTCACTGCAAGCTCCGCCTCCCGGGTTCACGCCATTCTCCTGCCTCAGCCTCCCGAGTAGCTGGGACTACAGGCGCCGCCACCTCGCCCGGCTAGTTTTTTGTAGTTTTTAGTAGAGACGGGGTTTCACCGTGTTAGCCAGGATGGTCTCCATCTCCTGACCTCATGATCCGCCCGTCTCGGCCTCCCAAAGTGCTGGGATTACAGGCTTGAGCCACCGCGCCCGGCCCTGAGCCCAAAGAACTTATTCATGCAGCAGCAGCGGCTGTGGCCAGCGCCGCTCCGGGCACTCACCTTTGTAGCCTGGGCGGCCGATCTTCACAAACTTCTTCACCTCCACCTTGACCTTCTCAGGTGCGGGCTGGGCAGGGGCCTCCTTGGCCTCCTTGGCGGCTCGCCGGGCCCTGCAGGCAGGATGGACGTGGTGCTGGGGCCCCTCCACACCCAGGTACCAAGGCCACGGGCCCAGGTGCCAGAAGCCCCCTGACCTTGGAGCTCACTACAAGCTGAGGGATGAGGAGGGCCAGGGGCCTGGGAGGGGCCCTGGGGTTTGGCTGAGAACAGTGATAGGACAGGCACGTTCTTTTCCCGTCTTGCTCCTCACTGTCCCTGGCTGCGGTCCTTCCAACAACTCCATGCCTCTGCTTTTTTTTTTTTTTTTTTTAAGACCGAGTTTTGCTCTTGTTGCCCAGGCTGGAGTGCAGTGGCGCGATCTCAGCTCACCGCAACCTCCGCCTCCTGGGTTCAAGCGATTCTCCTGCCTCAGCCTCCCCAGTAGCTGAGATTACAGGCGTGCACCACCACGCCTGGCTAATTTTTTTGTATTTTTAGTAGAGATGGGGTTTCTCCGTGTTGGTCAGGCTAGTCTTGCCCTCCTGACCTCAGGTGATCTGCCCGCTTTGGTCTCCCAAAGTGCTAGGATTACAGGCGTAAGCCTCTGCGCCCGGCCCTTTTTTTTTTTTTTTTAAATATGACTGAGTCTCGCTCTGTCGCCCAGGCTGGAGTACAGTGGCACCATCTCGGTTCACTGTAACCTCTGCCTCCCAGACTCAAGATTCTCCTGCCTCAGCCTCCACAGGAGCTGTGATTACAGGTGTGCGTCACCACGCCCAGCCTAATTTTTGTATTTTTAGTAAAGATGGAGTTCCACAATGTTGGTCAGGCTGGTCTCGAACTCCTGACCTCAAGTGATCTGCCTGCCTCAGCCATCCACGCCTCTGCTCTCTAATGCTCCCCAGAAACCATACTCCAGTGCCCAGGGAGGCCCAGGCCAGGCTGGCTTCCCGGCCGTGGAGCAGTGGCCCGTGAGGCTCACAGAGACTTGAGCCGACAGCTGCTGGAGCACCAGGCATCAAAGGGGCACGGGGTACTCACAGGTTGGTCTGGTGCTTCTTCCCCTGGGTATGTGCCAGGTAGCTCCCCTGGAGTGGAAAGGAAACACACATGACTCGGGGCCGGGCAGGCAGACACAGGCAGGTCCCCCTAACGTCAGCCCCTCAGCCCGCCGCGAGCTGCCCGGAGCCGGGCGGAGGCCGCACCTCATTGTTGTGAAGCGTCAGGCAGAGCTTGCATTCATAGGAGCCCAGGTGGTTCTTCATGAAGTACGGGTCCTGGAGGGGAGAACAGGCGCCAGTTAGACAGAGCAAGGCCTGCTGCGGTCAGGGCCCTCAGAGGCAGGACCCCCTTTCTGTACAGGCATGGCTGTCCCTGACGGTGCTCAAGCGTTTCTGAAAATGGGGGATCTGGCGGGAGGCCTTCATGAGCACAGGTGTCACCGCCTGGGGCTGTGGCCCAGGCTCTGGGCAGCGGGGGTTCCCAGGGAGCCCCCCACACCACCTTCCTGGTGGTTCTGAGTCAGAGGGAGGCAGAGTCAGGACAGCACTCCTGGTCACTCCCGATGCAGGGAGCCGCCCGCTGCCCACGCCACCACGCCAGTGGTCGGCACAAGGCGGACACAGGCACAAGAAAAGCAAATGGGCTGCACTGAAGGCCCAGAGACCCGCCCATCTCCAGGCCCTAAGCCGGGGCAGCCGGGCGCACGCCTCTCGTCTCAGACGCTGGAGTTCAAAGGCTAACTCCACCATCTGTGGCTGGGGCAGCCCCTCCACCCGTGACCTCATCTGGAAGACAGGGACAGTGACAGAGCCCTCGTCACAGGCCAGGTCCGTGGGGCGTGTCAGGGTACACAGAGAGTGCTACAGTCCCGACGTCCACGGTGCTGAGGGGACCCGGCTCATCCCTGCCTCTGCACAAGCTAAAATCAAAGGCTGCCCTTCACCACATCTGGCTGGACTGACATAAGCTCTCCCCACTCCCAGAAAATTAAATGATGCAAAACAGAAGGTTTTGGAGAGAACAAAACATTTCCACACGGTGCTCAGAGCCACAGAGGGTCTGCTCTCTAAGGTGGACAGAAGGGAGCTGTGGCTACTCGGGGCAACAGGGGAGCATCTGGAGACGGGGCTGCATCGCCCAGGCTGGGTGGAGGCCCAAGAAGAAGAGCCTCTGGCACCCTCTCCAGGGCCGTCCTGGAAAGCCGAGCCTCCGCCACAGGTGGCTGCACGGTGGCTGGCCTACCTTGTTGATGTCGATGGTCTCTAGGGCCAGCTGCCGGAGGCGCTCCCTGCGGTCACGGTTGCTCTCAGAGGAGGAGGCCACGCCCCCGCTCCCGGTCTTGCCCCCAGGGCGATGCTGGAAGTCCATGGTGACAGCCTCGGGGCTTTAGCAGACTGGGAGACACCTGTGGAGGCCAAGAGGAGAGTGAGAAGGACGGCTCAGAACTCAGGGCTGCTGCTGCGACCTCCCTGGGCCAGGCCACCAGGCTGGAGCCTGCGAGACGGCCCCTCACCCCGCACTCCCAGAGCCAGGGTCTAACCAGCCCTGAGGGGGCCACCCCAAAGTGCACTCAGTCTCTTCCAGGAGGCCGAGGCCCACTGTGGACAGGCACAGACACGAGGAAGCTGGAGCCTGTCTCCAAATGAGCATACGTGAGGGATAGAGAGGAAGCCACTCTAGCCCAGAGTGCCAAGGCTTGGAGACCTGACATGGCAATGGGGAGCCCAGGGAAGGCATAAAGGGAAGACAAGGCCAAATTCTTACAAACCAGTCACCACCACCAGGGAGCCATCCCGGGCTGCCCAGGCCCCCAGTGTTCAAGCCTTCCTCTGAACTCCCTCTCTGGTTGGCTAGCTTACTTGTCCCCAACCTAATTCTATCTCTTGGGTTCGCTGTAAACTTGTTGGGAGGTGAGGACACTGATCTTTGCGTCCTGACTGGGTAACATCCGGGAGATCGGTCACATCTGCTTGTGGCGCAGGAGGGCTCTGCTGAGTCCCCAACACCCTCTTCCAGATGCAGGCCTGCCAGGGTTTCCCACGCCCTTTCAGGCTCCGTGCAAACCTGAGCTCCAGGCAGCCTCCTCTCATCTCCTGGCACTCTTCCCCTTGCCTGCTCGATGTCGGCCCCGGGCCCTGGTTTAAGAGCCTTGGGTGAGCTCAGAGAGATGGGGCCCAGGAGACCGAGGGAATCATAGCCCCCCACAGATGTCCACATCCGAATCCCTGGGACGTGTGAACATGTCCCCTCATGGCAGAAAAGGGATGCACAGGTGGGCTTGAGGGTGTGAAAACAGGAGATGACCCTGGGTGACCTGGGGGCCCCATGTCCTCACAGGGTCCTTGAGGATCTTAAAACGACAGATGATCCTGGGTGACCTCAAGAGAGGAGGCGGGAGGCTGAGAGTCAGAGAGGCTGTGCTGTGGCTGTGAAAGGGGAGGAAGGGGCTCCGAGGCGAGGGACACGGGTGCCTCTGGATGCTGGGAAAGGTAGGAAACGAGTTGTGCCCCAGAGCCTCCAGAAGGAATGCAGCCCTGTGGACTGTCTGGACTCTGACCCCAGAACCAGAAGCTGATACAGCCGTGTCGTCTGAATGACTCCATCTGCGGTGATGTGCCACGGTGGCCGCCGGTGTGCAGGGGCACGCTGAGGGACAGGTCAGCTGTGCTGCTGACTTGCGGTGGAGCCTGAAGTCACCCCTTAATCTATGGGGGCCCAGGACCCCTCCCCACCCAGTTTTTATTCCCTGGGCAAGTTGATGAAAATGATCCAGCGTGGTGACTGGTGAGGCGGGCCTCCCAGCTCACTGCAGTATCACGGATGCCCCATCACAAGTTCAGACATCACAAAAGCCCACCCAGAGATGCCCATTTTTACGTGTTGTCACGTAAACTTCGAGAAATCACCACCATGACCATCGCCATCCCTTCACAAAACAAAGAACATTCCACTGTGAAAAAGGAGACTGTGACACCAGAAGGACTGTCCTTTGCCGGGAACGCCACCCTCTGGCCCCCGAGGAGCCCTCCCTGCCTCCGGCTTCTTGACCACGCATTCTTCAGGACCAGGGAGAACTGCATCCTCTCCATGCTGTGCCATCAGCCGGAGGCCACGCCAACCCCCACCGCCCCTACTACCAGCTTACAACTGCGTGGGAGGCTCTGTCTCCGGACGGCGCACAGGCGGGCGGGATTGTGTGGGTGCCGCCCGAAAGGTTCATGAAGTGCCTAATTTTTCTCTGGAGGACATTTAAGCATTTCCTGGTCAAGCGACGTGAAACTCACGTCAGGGGATGTGCGTGGGGAGCCCAGCGAGCAGCCTCCCACCAGGCCGCGGCTGCACTGGCCTCTCCACGCCTCACAGAAACCACAGTCCTCCACGCACCTCAGCACCGAACCAAGCCCTCGCTGGCGGGAACGTGCAAGAAGGCAGGGAATCAGCCTTCTTTCACAGATGCACCCCAAGAACCCAGGGGGGCCTGGTGCTGGGAGGCACTCCCACACACAGATCTTGGGGAGTCATCAAGCTCCCCTCTCCCAGGAGGACGGCCTGTTCCTTTCATCATGAAAGAATTCAGCAGCATGCGAATGCCCTGCTTGTCCCTGGTCGTGGCCCCTCCTGGACCATGCCCCTACTCTGAGGCTAAGGTCTGCAGAGCCATCACTGGTCTCTATCCCCAAGCCTGCACTCTCCACAGCGCCCGCCCATGCGTCCTCGTGGCCAGCAGTGTCTGCTGGAGAGAAGAGCAGACGGCGGGACATGTCTGTGGAGGACCCGGGGCCCGGGAGGAGCAGGGCTCAGCCTCAGGAGTGACCTGCGCTTCGCTCCTCCACGCAGGAAGGGGCAGTGCAGCTTCTGAGACCAGGAGACGTGCAGATGGCCACAAAAAGAGCCACCAACCTATCCTGATGTACTTATCTCCCATCACATTTTAGTGACATTTCCAGAATGTTCTAATGACGCAATGGCTGGGAGGACCTGGAAAAGGAACTTAGATGGCAAAATGCTAACAAAGCCAAGAGTTCAAATCCATCTAGGACGAGCCTAGTTACTTCTTAAACTGGCCAGACAGAACACCCCGGCGGCCAGTGGCTGGCTCAGGACACAAGCTCCAGCTGTCACAGGGAGCTGTCGCCTGTGGAGTCTGGCCCACAGAAACCCAAACCCAGACCAATACGCAACCACTCACCAAGTAAAACTCTGATCCAAAAACCAGAAGCCATCTGATCCCAAGCCTAGCCATCGCAGCCACTGAACACCCACACCTCCCTCCCCAGCCGCTGAAATGTGGCGGCACCCTGGGGAACGTCCCACGCTCCGATCCCCCACGATCCTCGAGTAGATCAGAACTTTATTCCCAGCAGAAGTGGCATAAAAGGACCTCTGGAGTTAGAGAGACAGGCCCAGCAGAGCAAGGGGGCCCAGCGTCAGGCGGAAAAGAGGGGACCGAATCATGACCTGCCGACTGGGCAGCGGGAAGCCCTGCGGCTCCCTGGCACGGCTCAGGCAGCAGGCGGCCCTGCGCAGATGCCCCCCCACCCAGGGGGAGGCCAGGAGTCTTTTCTGGGGAAACAGCACGAGAGGAAGAATCCTCAAATACGAACATTCGGGGTCCCCACACCTCAAAGAAAAGCCCCGCTCCTCGCCAGACCACTGGGCAGTTGGCCTCCCGGATGAGAAGTGGCGCCCACACAGAGCTGCCGGCCGCTTTGTTCTTAAAGAGAAACACACGCATCTGAGAACAAAGAGACTGATGGGAATCCCAATAAGAGATTCTGCCGCCCTCCTTTGTTACTGGGGGAAACCGCTGCACCACAAAACCAGAACGGGACGCTGAATGACACCAAGCTGAATGAAAACAAAAAGCCCCTGAACAATACAGACGGGACGATCCAAACAAAACATTCCATCCCAGAGCTGGAAGCTGAGCCAAACAAATCTTTCATAAAGGAAAGCCAAGAGTCGAAAAAACAGGAGGAAAAGCAAGAACCTAGATGACATTCCAGAATGAGAACAGAAAAAGTACCCAACAAAATAAAACATGAAAAATATGATCACAGAAGTAACGTAAGAACAAGAAAATTCAAAACAAAAACAAAACTCAGGACTAAAGGAACCAAACTGTCCAGATACCAAGGACTTACCAAGATCAGAAAATAAACAGACCCCAGGGAACGGGAAGACCAGGGAATTTCACGCCACGCCGCACACCACCCAGGAAGACGTGCAGCTTCCACTCGACAAAGAAAACTCAGCAGAAAAGATCAGAAAGCAGCACAGGAACTGATCTTTCGAGAACCGCACTGAAAACAATGCTTTCACGGTTCTGAGCAAACACAGATTTTTTTTTCTCTTTTTTTTTTGAGATGGATTCCTGCTCTGTCGCCCAGGCCGTAGCTCGATCTTGGCTCACTGCACCCTCCACCTCCCAGGTTCAAGCGATTCTCCTGCCTCAGCCTCCTGAGTAGCTGAGATTACAGGCGCCTGCCAACACGCCTGGCTAATTTTTATACTTTTAATAGAGATGGGGTTTCGCCGGGTTGGCCAGGCTGGTCTCAAATTCCCAAACTCAGGTGATCCACCCGCCTCGGCCACCCAAGGTGCTGGGATTGCAGGTGTGAGACACCGCACCCTGCCTACAAATATGAATTTTTAATCTAGATTTTTATACCCCACCAAACTTCTAACTATGAGGGTAAATAAACTCATTTTCAGACAATCAAGGACATCCCCCATCCCCGAAAAAAATCATCTATTTCTTCCAAAGCTCCCAGAAGTTCTGCTCTGACAGCAGGAAGAGGAAGAGATGGCCACACTGGGAACAGAGGTCAGCACAGGGCAGCAAGGACAGGAAGGTTTGGGACACCAGCTCCACTTTCAGGCAGAGCACAACCAGTCCAATTTGGAGGAGGAGCATACGGGGGTCTTGGAGGGAAGTGGTGAGGGGGAGATCAATTTATTTAAACCTGTGCAAAACACAACTGATAGGTGTGAGATGCTGGAGCTTTGTGGAGAAATAAACAGTAGGGAAAAGAAAGGCTAATGGTAAAAACAAAGTTAATTAGCTTTAAGGGAAAATAGAATGCTATAACAAAAGCTCAGTTGAACACATTACTTGTTTTAGTAGCCAACTAAATATATATATATATATATATATATATATATATGTATTTTTTTTTTTTTTTGAGATGGAATCTTGCTGTGTCTCCCAGGCTGGAGTGCAGTGGCATGATCTCAGCTCACTGCAAGCTCCGCCTCCCGGGTTCACACCATTCTCCTGCCTCAGCCTCCCAAGTAGCTGGGACTACAGGCACCCGCCACCACGCCTGGCTAATTTTTTGTACTTTTAGTAGAGATGGGGTTTCACCATGTTAGCCAGGGGGGTCTCGATCTCCTGACCTCGTGATCCACCTGCCTTGGCCTCCCAAAGTGCTGGGATTATAGGCGTGAGCCACCGCGCCCAGCCCTAAGCAGCCAACATTTTGCATTTTGTATTTAGAAAATACAACCAATGACCAACTGTGCTCATGACAGAAACTCATCCAGGATATGGAAGGCGAAGGTGCAGCGGGTGGATGGGAGGGAGAAGATCTCAACAGCCGTGACAGGAAATCAGCAGGTGATATCTACAAATTGATAAATCCAGCAAGAAGAAGTATGTTATTTACTAAGGTAAACATCAGGGAACAGAGTGCCAAAACCCCATCTCTACAAAAAAAAATAGAAAAAAGAGCCGGGTGCACTGGCTAATGCTTGTAATCCTAGCACTTTGGGAGGCTGTGGGGGTGTGGATCACCTGAGGTCAAGAGTTCGAGACCAGCCTGGGCAACATGGCGAAACTCCGTCACTACAAAAAAATACAAAAATTAGCCAGGCATGGTGGTGAGCACCTGTGCTCCCAGCTACTCGGGAGGTTGAGGCAGGAGGACGGCTTGAGCATGGGAGTTTGAGGCTGCAGTAAGCTGTGATTGCACCACTGCACTCACTCCAGCCTGGGTGACAGAGCAAGACACTGTCTCAAAACAAACAAACAGAGAGACAAAAAACCGACGACCAGGGGAAATGAGCTTAAGAATTGAGGAAAGGTGGCCTCCGGGACCTGGGACCGGACCAGCGGGAAGGAATTCGTTTTTGGTGGCAACACCCTTCTCTCCTTAAACCTAGCAAACAACCTCTTTTCCAGAGCTCCCCCTGGCTGTTTGGTGTTCTCCAAGGATACACACGAACAACGGTCACAGCGGTTTGCACCCGCAAAATGGGGCCAGCTAACGTTTTCTGGTCGCCTTTGGCATGGTGTTGAAGCTGTCAGTCCCGTTTTAAGAGGAATGAGGCTCACAGGAGTTATATCACAGAGCCCCGCGTTCTCGGCTACAAGGAAGGAGGCCCAAACCATTTCAGCCGCGATCCCGATCTGATCCCAACGAGTCTTAGTTGTTTCTTTTTCATTTTGTGAAACAGGGTCTTGCTCTGTTGCCCAGGCTGGAGTGGAGTTGCGATCATGGCTCACTGCAGCCTCGACATTCCGGAATCAAGCGATCCTCTCGAGTAGCTGGGGCTACAGGCGCAACCACCACTCCTGGCTAATTTTTTTTTTTTTGAGACGGAGTCTCGCTCTGTCGCCCAGGCTGGAGTGCTGTGGCCGGATCTCAGCTCACTGCAAGCTCCGCCTCCCGGGTTCACGCCATCCTCCTGCCTCAGCCTCCCGGGTAGCTGGGACTACAGGCGCCGCCACCTCGCCCGGCTAGTGTTTTTTTGTAGTTTTTAGTAGAGACGGGGTTTCACCGTGTTAGCCAGGATGGTCTCGATCTCCTGACCTCGTGATCCGCCCCTCTCGGCCTCCCAAAGTGCTGGGATTACAGGCTTGAGCCACCGCGCCCGGCCACTCCTGGCTAATTTTAAAACATTTTTGTAGAGATGGGGTCTCCCTGTGTTGTCCAGCCTGGTCTCGAACTCCTGGACTCAAGCGATCCTCCCGCCAAGGCCTCCCTGAGCGGTGAGATTACAGGCGTGAGCCCCCGCGCGCGGCCTCCCAACAGGAGTTTGGAAATAGAGTTCCGAGCGGGCCCGACCCTCCAGGCCCGCCCAGCGCGGGGCCTACAGGATGCCTAAGGCCGGATGCTCACGGGAGGAGGGAGGGGAGCGACGCCGCCGCCCGCCCCTCGGCCCGCCGCAAGCTCCTCTCTCCTACGTCCGCTCTTCCCCAGGGAACCCCCGGTCCGCGTCGGCCGCCGCCCTCAACCGGCTCCACTCCTCACCAAAGCCTGAGGCCGCGTTATCGCCTCCTGGATCCGCCACCGCCACGACTTCGTCCGGCGCACGCGCGTCGCGGGCAAAGAAAGCACTTCCGGGGCAAATGGGGCGGGCCCTCTGGTGTGCGCATGCCAGGCCCACCCAGTGGCGCGAGTGAGAGGGTCAAGAGGCGCGAGGGAAAGGGCTGGAGGGGGCGGGGCTCAACGCGAGGCCAGGAAGGCAAACCGCGCGTGCGCACAACGCTTCCAACGAACCCTTGGTCTGCCGCGGCCGCTCTGGGCTAACTCGCGAGGGGCAGCTGACACTCTCCGGGAGACGTTATCGCTCCCTCTGCCTGCGCCTGGCCGCTCTAGGAAGGGGTGCCAGCCACCGCGGGGGTGCCTTGATGCTGTTCCACCTTGGTCTGGTTTATTTCAGTTTAATGGTTATGTAACGACTGTCCTTCTCCGCTACCAATCCGTGCACCGCCCGCCCGCCCCAGGTCACCAGCGCCACGCACTGGAGACTGGCGGCATGGCCGGCCCAAAGTGCGCAGGCGCACTAGCCCCGGCCGTGCTTCCGTGTCTGCGCACTGAGACCTTTTTGGCGCCGGCCCCGGCGTGAACGGGGACGGCGGCCGGGAGGGCGCGGTCCAGGTTCCCGTTCCCCGCGAAGCTATGCGGTACAACGAGAAGGAGCTGCAGGCGCTGTCCCGGCAGCCGGCCGAGATGGCGGCCGAGCTGGGGATGAGGGGCCCCAAGAAGGGCAGCGGTGAGCGGGACCCGGGAGACCGGGACAGTGCCAGGGGTGGTAGGCCGGGCCGGGGGCCCGGGGCGGGAGACCGGGGCCGCGGTCCGGGCGCGGGTGCCGGAGGCCGGATTCCGGGTCGGGGCGCCGGGGGCAGGAGGCCGGGGTCCAGGCGGGGGCTGCCTGCGCCCCTGAGCGCGCGCTGTGCCCGCAGTGCTGAAGCGGCGGCTGGTGAAGCTGGTGGTGAATTTCCTCTTCTACTTCCGGACAGACGAGGCCGAGGTAGGGGCGTCGAGGGCGCGCGGGCGGGTCCCAGGCTGGGCCCCGCGGAGGCCGGGTGCTCACCGCCCCGTCCCGGCGCCCGTGTCTCCTCCAGCCCGTCGGAGCCCTGCTGCTGGAGCGCTGCAGAGTCATCCGGGAAGAGCCCAGCGCCTTCTCTATCAGTGAGTGGTGCTAGGGAAGCCAGCGGCGCCTCCCGCAGCCCAGGGCACCAGCAGCGCTGCAACTGTCCCCTCCCCAGGCGCTCAAGGCCTCCTCTGTGTCCCCAGCCTGGCGCCACTCTCCTCAGACATAAGAATGCATTGTCCACGGGCAGCTCAAGGTCAGGTTCTCCTGGCGGGCACCATCCTGCCCACCTGCCAAGTCCACTTAAGCTTGGGTCCCTTCCAGACTCTGCTCTTTCTTCCCTGTGGGCCCAGGCTGTACTCACAGAGAGGCTGGGCCAGCCCCACCCAAAGCGTTTCCCAGCTGCCACAACTAGCATGGGTCTAGCATTAGGTGGGGGTAAGGGGAGTGAGGGGGGGTGTTCTCCTGGGTCTTAAGAGATTCCCTTCTGCCGGGAAGGATGGAGTCCCTGCTGGTTTGCCAGAGTGGCTGTCAGAATTTCACAGGTCAGGTGGCTTAGATATCAGAAAGATTCTCTACAGTTCTGGAGGCCAGAAGTCCTAGATGAAGGTGTTGGTGGGGCTGGGTCCTTCTGAGGCCGAGGGGAATCTCCCAGTTCCTAGTGGCGGCCAGCATCCTCCAGGTTCCTTGGTTTGTGGAAGTGTCGGCTTGTCCTCCCTGCATCACATCTGTGCCCACATTTCCCCTTCTACACAGGTGCCAAGCAGAATTTAGGGCCCACCCTGACAACCGCTTTTTACTTTATTATTTATTTATTTTTTGAGACAGGGTCTTGCTCTGTCGTCCAGGCTGGAGTGCAGTGGCGTGATCTAGGCTCACTGCAACTTCCCCCTTCAGGGTTCAAGTGATTCTCCTGCCTCAGCCTCCCAGGTAGCCGGGATTACGGGCGTGCACCACCATGCTCAGCTAATTTTTGTATTTTTAGTAGAGACGGCGTTTTGCCATGTTGGCCAGGCTGGTCTCGAACTCCTGACGTCAGGTGATCATCCTGCCTTGGCCTCCCGAAGTGCTGGGATTACAGGCTCCAGCCACTGTACCTGGCCCTCTTTTTTTTTTTTTTTTTTTTTTTAATTTTTGAGACAGAATCTTTTGTTTCCCAGGCTGGAGTGCAGTAGCGTGATCACAGCTCACTGCAGCTTCAACCCCCTTGGCTCAAGGGATCCTCCCACTTCTGACTCCGGAGTGGCTGGGCCTACAAGGCCCCACCACCACACCCAGCTAATTTGTTTTTGTAGAGATGGGGATTTTGCTATGTCACCCAGGCTGCTCTCGAACTCCTGAGCTCAAGCAATCCTCCCACCTCAGCCTCTCAAAGTGCTGGGATTACAGGCGTGAGCCAGTGTGTCTGGCGACAACCTCATTTTAACTAGTTTATTTGCCAAGACCCTATTTCCATACAGGGCCACACTCACGGGTTCTGAGAGTTCAGGACATGAACACATCTTTGTGGGGGCCAGAGGAGGAACAGTTTTGGGCAGTGGCAAGAGGAAGCTGCTCCTGTGGTTTTGGGCAGGACCGACCACAGGTGCTCCTTCCCCAGGCTTCATCGAGGACCCCGAGAGGAAGTACCACTTTGAGTGCAGCAGCGAGGAGCAGTGTCAGGAGTGGATCGAGGCTCTGCGTCGGGCCAGGTGGGGCCAGGCGGTGGTGGGCACCGCTGGGGTGGGCACAGCAGCCATGCAGAGCAGGCAGCTGACCCCGTGCCACCCTCTTCCCCAGCTACGAGTTCATGCGGAGAAGCCTCGTCTTCTACAGGAATGAAATCCGGAAGGTGACAGGCAAGGTGCGTGCAGGGCTGCAGAGTGCCGGGGCGGGGCTGTCGGTGGCGGGGGCGGGGCTGCAGGTGGCAGAGGCAGTTCTCCAGTCCTGGCTAATGGCCACCCATCCACCCCACAGGACCCCCTGGAGCAGTTCGGCATATCCGAGGAGGCCAGGTTCCAGCTGAGTGGCTTGCAGGCATGAGCACAGGGCATGGCGGTCGGCGTGCCGCTGGACAGGACCGGCCCTGCCCAGCCGTGAGTCGCTTGGCCATGCCTGGATTTTGTTTGGTTTTTGGTTTTTGGATCAGGGTCTCACTGTGTTGCCCAGGCTAGAGTGCAGTGGTGCCACAGCTCACTGTGACCTTGACCTTCTGGACTCACGTGTTCCTCCTGCCTCAGCTTCTCAAGTCGCTGGGGTCACAGGCATGAGCCGTCACATCCAGCCATCACACCTGGATTTCGGTGGGAGGTTTTTGGTTCGGAGACATCCAAAGCCTGAAGCCAGCTGGGTGTGGGCAGGGGCTGCATTTTGTGAAACTGCCCAGCAAGCTGCCCTCTCCGGGGCCCCAGGACCCACTTGACTGGTCTGGCACCTGGTGCCAAGTGCTGCTGCAGGATACACGCCCTCCCACGGGTGCCCCGCCTGAGTTGTGTGCACCCAGGGCCTGGCGAGCCCCTGGGCTGGTGGCGTGGCGCCCTGCCCCCACTGATGAATGTACAGAGCCAGATAAAGCTGTGAATGGCATGGGGGACGAGCCCCCACCCGCTGTGAATTCCCCTGCAGACAGGAGGGCCCTGGCTGTGCGCCTGGGGAAGTGGTTGCCCTGGAGTCAGGGTGCTTGTCTTGTTCAAATAAAGGTACCTCTTTTCCACACTGGATGGCGGTGAAGTGAAGGAGAAGGGAGGGGCAGCTGGGGAGCCCCCACCCAGGGAAGTAAAGCTCGGGGTCCTGAGAGGCACGGGCTGGGCCCCCTGCACTGAGGGGAGAGCTGGAACCCCCAGCCAGGACAGGTGGAGGCTGGGACACAGGCCTGGGGAGAACGGGGCTGCTGTGTGTTATCAGGAATCCTGTGGTGACCTGGGGTCCCGCCTCTGGCATTCATGGGTCCTCCCGGAGTGTGGCTGGGGCCTGGGCTGGCTGGCTTTGGTCCATCTGATGTGAAAAGGACCCGGCTCGTGTCATTGGGGTTGCAGATCTGGTTTTTCGTTCGTCAGAAGGCAGTTTGCCTGTGGCCTGGCGCGGTCATAAGCCTCCCCAAGGCCAGGGTGTCCTGGTGTCAGCCCCTGGAGCTTCTGCTAGGAGCACCCCTAGGCCCTCCACTCCCCCTGCTTCAGCGATGACACTCGCCGGGGCCTCTCACCACCAGGAGATGCCTCATGCCACCCAGAAGAAAGGCTGCCATTCACACCAGGTCCAAGTGAAAACGGTCTGTTTATTACAGCGTCTAGAGGTGGGGATGCAGAATGCAGGGGTGCCCGGAGGGAGGGGCGCCCGCAGCCCGGGGGCGGACCGTGACAATGCGCGCAATCCAAATACAGTTCACCAGAAAGACACGGTAGAGCCTCCCGCGCGTTACAAAGGCTGACACAGACCAGCAGCGTGTTGTTTTGG
Organism: Piliocolobus tephrosceles; assembly: GCF_002776525.5. Classification (NCBI taxonomy): domain Eukaryota; kingdom Metazoa; phylum Chordata; class Mammalia; order Primates; family Cercopithecidae; genus Piliocolobus; species Piliocolobus tephrosceles. The sequence continues at coordinate 50,587,833 of NC_045454.1, forward strand.
CGGGGGGGGGGGGGGGGGGGGGGGGGGGGGGGGGGCCGCCCCCCGAGGGGGGGGGGCGGCGGGGGGGGGGGGGGGGGTCCCCTGCTGACCACTGAACAGACTGACGCGTCTTGGGGGCAGATAAATTAAGGGGGAAGTCATTTAAATAAGTCACCGTGTGTGCCTCGTGGGCCAAGGAGGGGGTGTCCTAGTCATTAGGGTTCCTATCGATTCCTGAGCAAGAGCCACTCCCAGGCGCCGCCCGCCTGCCCACAGTCGGCAGCAGCAGCACAGGTCCCCGCCGGCTGCCCATGGAAACTCAGACCAGGTGCCAGCACCAGGCTCCAAGATCAGCAGGCTCCACAGCCATCCCGCCACCTGCCATACACCCCCCCTCAGTCTGGGAGTGCCCAAGAGGGACACGGGTCCAGGGCTCAGAACAGGAGAGTGTCCACAAGCAGCACCACACTAGTTCACGTGTGGTGACACGCATGTGACCCAGTGGGCTCAAGGAGACTTCTGCCTGGGCCAGTGGCTCCGAGACCCAGTGTGCGCCCTGAACACACGGTCGTCTGTGTGTGGATATGGGCTGCGTGGGCAGGAGCTTTGCATGGCCCGTCTGCAGGACCCGCGGTGGCACCCGGACTGCCACTGTCCCCTAGAGGGAGGCAGAAGTGATACAGTGTTTAAAGAATGTGTCTTGTTCTAGACCAGGGACTCCATGCCTTCTCTGCCATCAACCCTGCAGCATATCGGGCCCATGGCGACATGGAGCGGGCTGCCCGTCCTGAAGGCCGGGCTCAGGCAGAGGCACAGCACCTTCGAGCTGAGAGCACCAACGCGGGGCGGGGAAGGCGCTGGGCGCCACCTAAGGGACAGGTCTGGAGCACCGTCTTCAGAACTCAACTATACTGGGGGACCGGGGTCTGAGAGGTTGTTGGGGGCCAGGGGGAGGCAGCATCCCCCCACCAGGCACAAGCAGGGGTCTTCCAGGCCCTCCCACACAGGACTTGCCCACCTAGCAACCACAGAAGCCTTTCCTCCTCGGCTCCCTCTGGAGGCCACGTGGTAGGAAAACGTGGCAGGGCCATGATGTGTGTCCATCCTGCCCTTGGGAACGGGAACGCAGGGCTGACACCTAGAGGGTGGATCAGTGGCACCCTGGGGAAGGGGTGCCACCTCACAGGGGCAAGCACTTGAGAAGGTGGGCTCAGGGAGTGCCACACAGCCTGGGGTCAGGTGTGGGCAGCTCAGACTCCCAGATCCCATCCTCCAAGGAGGGCACAGAGCCACCACTCCCCAGACAACCCAGGCCGACTGCAGGGCTCCCGAAGCACCAGAGTGGCCCTGCCTGCCTGCCTGCCTGCCACACCCCTGCCTCAGCGCCTCTCCTTCCACACCCAGTCCCAGGCACCCCCCAGGCTGCAGAGTCGGGGGCCGACATCACCCCAGGGCCTAAGGCCAGAGAGGCCAGGCTTCAGCAGGGCACCCCGGCCCCAGCACACCCACAGCAGCTGGGAGAGCCACCACAGGCTTCAAGGGACGGGTGCCAGGCGTGACCCTGACAGAAAGGGGATGTGGGGCAGGCAGGGGCGCCGGCAGCTCTGTCTGGGCTGCTGGGGGCTGCAACTGAGGGGTATGGGGTGGGGGCCAACCCTGGGGCCACTTTGTGCACTGTTTGAATAAATAAGGTTTTTCCCCTCGCTTTTTTTCCCTCTTCACTGTGCATTATACCATCTAAAAATAAAAGCTGTCAAATCTATGAAATTTATAAATTCTCATCACATCTCTATAAAATACTGCCACTCATTAGTGTGACTCTCCTGTACAGAAACACCAACGGACCCACAACAGGCCTGCCCCACATCGCGGGGCACGCTGCGAGCCATGGACAGCCGAGAAATACAAAAGTAAATGCACTTGTTAAACGTGCCTGCGCCGTCCTCACAGCACCATCGCACAGCACGCGGCCAGCTACGCCACCGCGCAGACCCATTCTCGTGCAAGGGCGCGACCCAAGCCCCGGAGGGTGAACAGTCTAAGGGTTCACAGTGCCAGGGTAAAGGTGAAGAGCTCAGGGCAGGCGCCAGGGGCTCAGGAAGGGGCTCAGGCCGCGGCCGGGGCCTCCGAGGAATGTGGTGGCGACGGGCCTGCCTTTGGTACGGGAGCAGTGCGTCGGGGGAGCTGGCCGGGCGGCATTTCTGAGAACGGGGTTCGGCGTTGTCAGCGTCTAGTCAGCACCAAGCGGGTGGAGGCAGGCGCGGGCCTGGGGACGAGATAGCACCGGGGCAGGCTGTCGGCGAATCCGCTGGCGGGCCTGCCCTGCAGACACGTGTCTTTATATAGATCTCTCATATATAGATATTTATATTTCTCAATAGGTTGCCTTTTACCACTTAGATGGAATAAAATAAGTCAGAATTGTTTATACTTTTTAAAAAATGATAAATACTTTATCTAAAACTATCGACAGTACAAACTGGACCAGTCCCAGCCTCCTGCGGCGTGCGCCGCCGATTCACAGTGGAGCTCCCGTCCATCCTCGCCTCTGCCATCCAGGGGTGGGAGCCCGGCAGGCCGGTGGGCACCATGCCACGGGCACGAGTTGGTCCACACCGTCCTTGCATAGGTCTCGCGGTTGAGGTAGAAATCCTAGTTACCTGCAGAAGGGCACAGTGGGAAGAGCGACCACCTGAGGTTACCATCGCGCCTGGGGGAGCCCAACACTCACCCAGGCTGGGGTCCGAGGCCTCCCACGAGCACGCAGGCCACCTGGGGCCAGCACCATGACAGGCATGGTGCCAGCTCCCTCTAACCACAACAGATGATGGGCGTGCCCCGTGGCAGACCCAGGGAGCCTGACACCTGGACACGCAGGCCAAGCTCCGGCACTCCTCCAAAGGAGACACACAGCCGAGTTCAGCTAAAGCCACCCTACCTGCAGCTCATCTCCTATGAGACCCAGCATAGCTTGTTCAGCCCGCAGGTGCCCGCACCGACCCGCCTGGCCGACCAGCCCCGGCCACGGCCTCCGCCTTGGGTCCCGGCTCCCAGTCCTCCTCTCCTTGCCCGGCGGGCTTTGGACTCGCCCAGGAAGGCCTTCGTCCCAGGGCTCCCCGCCGAGGCAGAAGGCCAGGGACGAGCAGAGGGCACCTTCGCACTGCGCTGCCGGGCACACCACGTGGCCCTCGGGTCAGCGGCCACCGTCTCCACAGACTCCCAGGGGAGGAGTGCACAGGACATTCCCTCAAGGCCTCGCGTCATCAAAATCACTCCTGCCTCCAACTTCCTCCTGGTCTCAAAGGTGGACACTATCTACACTAACCTGCCCAACGCGGTGCTGACATCGGAGCGGCTGAAAGCCCCCTGGCTGTGGGCCACAACCACAGAGCAGTGTGGCCGCCATCAGCCATGTCTAGCAAGGGAGCCCCAACACACAGGGCACAGAGCTTGCCTCTCGACCCCGCCAGGAACCCATCAGCCCCCAGGCAGGTGGGGCACCAGGGGCCTCACTGGCTCCCTATGAGGGGTATCCGAGGCCACTAGCCAGACGGCCCCAACCAGAGGCATCCATCTAGCCACCCTGGCTCCCCAGGACCTCTGCAGCCAGCACCGTGCCTGCTACACGCTGGGCGCCTGGAGAACAGCACCAAGCCATGCCACCTGTCATGAGTGACCTACACCTGGTGCAGATGGAGCCCTGGAGGCCGCTCTAGGAGCTAGAGCCCCCAGCCCCCTGGCCCGGCACCCCGTGAGCCTCACCCACAGGGGCTGGCACAGCTGCCCCCAGGGCTGGCCTCAGTCCTGCGGCATCACCACAGGGACCCAGCTGCGGGCAGCTGGAACCCAACACACTCAGGCCACTCCACGGCTGGTGCCCGTCCTGCAGTCCCTCTCGCGCGACCATCTCCCTGGTCTCCCTGGCTCTCTCCCTTTTCCCTTCTCAGGACCCCCGGGACTTCTGCCAAGCCCTGTGGCCATCTTCTCTGCCAAAGGAAGGACAGTTCAGTGTCTGGAGTGAGCCACCGCGCGGGGCTCTGGCCTTACCTTACACAATACGCACTGCTAGCTAAGCAAGGTCTTTATCGCGGCTTAACCCCCGAAAGGTGCGCGGCATAGGGAGGCGGCATGCCGAGGGACACCCACACCGCGGACGGCCCCGTGGCGCTGGCCTGCGGGATCCCGGGCGCAGCCTGGGCCAGGGCCAGCCGGGGCAGGGGCTGGTGGTGCACCGTGAAGGAGGGGCGGGCGCCCTTGTGCGGGAGGGAGGTGAGCTTGATAGACAAAGAGGCGTTAGCAGGCGGCAGAGAGGCAGCAGAGGTGGGGGGCAAGAAAGCTTGGTTAGGCGGGAGGGACGCGAGGCTCTGCAGAAGCGCGGGCTCAGGGTTAGAGGCCAGCAGCGTTGGGGGAGGAGGCAAGGCGGCGTTAGGTGGAGGCGGGGCGTGGAGGACGGGCGGCCCCGCGGGGGGCCGGCCCAGGTGCGCAGGCGGGGGCAGCGGGGGAGGCGGAGGCGGAGGCGGAGGGGGCGGCCGGGTCTCAACCGAGGCCGGGGCCTGAAAGGAAGAGGCCGCCGCCTGCAGCGGGCTCGGGCCCAGCGTGGCGCTGCCACATGCAGCCCCGCGGCCGACACGGGCTCCAAACGGATGAGCAGAGGCGGAAGGCACCGCGTGGTTAAAGACACCTGCAAACAGGAGAGAAAAACGCAGCTTCAACAGGCGGCAGCATCCAGGCAAGCGCAGAGAAGCAGCCGCAGGCTCACAAAAAGGGAAGCGAAACGGCGGCGCCGGGCGCGTGCGGGCACCAAGCGCAAACAGCGGCTCGGCCAGGCTCCGGTGGCCCGCCCTCCGGCCGCCCGCCCCGCAGCAGCCCCAAGGCCAGGCCGCTCCCCCGGCGGCTCCTCTCCGCCCTGTCTGGGCAGGAACTGCGGGGACTCGCTCTTACCCAACACCAGCTCCCAGAGCCTTCCAGAGCCCGGGCGGCCACACTTAGCAGGTGACCTCCACGGGAGAAAGTAATGCTCTGGTGGCCCTGCGCGCCGTGGCCTTCTGAAAACAAGAGGGACGCGGTTACAACCAGAGAACCCAAGACACATGGACTCAGCGTGAGCCCTCTCCCCACAGGACTGGGGTTCGCGACCGTGCTGGGACGGTGGGGACCAGCCAGCACGAGGGGACCTGCAGCTCAGCTCCTGGCGCCAGAGAGTGTGGAAGGAAACCTGCAAAGGAAGGGGCCGCCGGCGGGGGCGCGGGGGCAGCGGACCTGCCTACCTCCAACTGTGCTGCCTGCCACCCCGGAAAAGCTGCCCATGGCGTGCGAGTTGGTCAGTCTGGTGGCAGCGGATGACACGTGCACCAGGCCTGCGGCGGCCGGCACAGAGCTGAACAGCGACTGCAGCACGGAGGAGCCGGCCACGGAGCCGAGGTTGGCCTGCAGGGACATGGGGCCAAGCGCAAACTGCGGTCCCGGCGGGAAGGGGCCCAAGAAGGGCCGGTGCGTCTGGGTGGAGGATGCCGCGCCACCTGTGGAGGACGCCACCGGGGCCAGGCCGGGGCCGCTGAGGAGGCTTCCGGGAGGCACGGCCGCAGCGGAGATGAAGAGGTTGTGGCCATTCTTGAGGTCGAGCTCGCGGTCTCGGGCCTTGGCGGCCTTGCTGGTCAGCAGCGGGGTCTTGTCCGTGGGCCCGCACAGCTGCAGGCCGCCCTCCCCTGCCTCCTTGCTGCGGCTGCCCTCGCCCTTCAGCCCAGCCAGGCCGTCCAGCTGCCTCTTGCTCAGGAAAGGGTTGGCGTCCGAGGCCTCCTTGCCGCGCTGCGAGGGGAAGCTCAGCGGGGAGCTCAGGCTGGCCGCCTCGGGGCCCTTGTGGGGAAGAGAAGCACCATCGCTGAAGCTGTGTAAACTCAGGTCCGCGGCCAGGCCCCCGCCAAAGGTGCAGCCGTTGGCAGGGTTGGTGCTCGGGCTGAGTCCGTCAGCCCCCGACAGAGAGCTGGGAAAGCCTTTCCTGGGGTGGGTGGCCAGCTTGGCATCGGCAGGGGGCTCCTCCAGGGCAGGCCGGAACGTGAACAGGGAGTTCTGGCTGAGGGCAGAGCTGGCCTGCAGCGGGCTGTCTGCAGACTTGGCCAGGCCGATGTCTGAGATGGGCGAGAAAGTCGACTTCCACTTGCTGCTGTTGACTGGCTCGCTCGCGGGCGTGGGCTTCCTTCCCGCCAAACCACCACCTGGCACAGAGGAAAGGCAGAGGTCGTGAGCCCAGAGCACCTGCCTGGGCTACCCATGAGGCTGACTAGGGCTGCTGCCACGGCACAGGCAACTCAGCAGGCAGGGCTGGCCACAGACGCTCAAGATACCAAAAAGAACAGGAAGGAACAGGACAGAAGGGAAAGGGATGGGAGGAGACAAGATGGGATGGGACAGGAGGGGCACAGCACGGGATGACATGGCAGGGAATGGGACTGGACAGGTCAGGAAGGCAGAGGACAGGATCGAGGCAGCTGAAGCGGATCTCAGAGAAGGCTATGTAGGATGAGCTCTCCCTTAGCTCTGGGGAAAATGCTGAGGCCAGCAGGCCTCTGGGAGGTAAGGTAGGGCTGCCCCAGAGCAGGTCAGGGACTTCACCGAGGACGCAGGCAGGGCGGGGCATGAAAGCAGGCCCCACTCCGGGGGGAAGGCCAGGGTGCAAAGGAAATGGTACCCAAGGTGGCGATCCCCGCAGGTCAGCCACCCACTGCGAGAGCACAGCGCATGTGCGGAGGCCCTGGGCCTCCCAGAGGCAGTTCTGGAAGCCCAGCGCCCCAGTTGTTGGCACCCACGCAGGACACTACGCAGCGGGCCAGCCAGTGGGCCAGCAGAACTGACCAGGCACCACAGCCGCATGGACAGGCCTGGCCACGCCCCAAAACACTTGTTACTCACCATTTTCCAAGGTTTTCGGGGGAGATTTGCTTTCTAAGGAGATTGTTGCAATTTTTCTCTCAATTCTGTTAAGAAAAAAAGGTCATTAATGCTTGAAACCCAATTGTATGCTAAGAACGACACCCATACTGAAAGCCAACAGCCCCGGGAGCTTGGAAGGCAGTGAGCAAGAAGCACCGGGCCCAGATGGGATCTGTGCAGCCACCCTGGGCCAGGCCTCGACTGAGCGGCTGGGCCCTGGGATCCACCCCCGTTGCGCCACAAAGGCACTGTCCTGGCAGGGGCTCCAGGGCCTCTGCTGGGACGAGGAGCCAAGAGATGAGGTACAGCAGCTGAATGGGAGAAGCAATTTCCCAGCACACAGAAGTGTGAGAATCCCAGACACAGCTCTCTCCCTACCTCCATCTCCCTGCCCCCCTTAGACCTTGGTGCCTCCGGTGGCAAACAATGCCACAGCATTGCAGGTCAGCACATGAAGCCACACCCAACCACACACTGCATGGGGTCGCTTTGATCCAGTGTCCCAAGAACACACCAAGGACACACGAATTCCCAAAGATCCTGGAAACTACTAAGCTGAGCAATCCCAATGCAAAAAGAGTACCCAAGTGCTAGGATGTTTTTTATGTGACACGTGCATGTACCTGTGGGAAAGGAGCAAAATGAACTAACTTAGAACGCCACCAAAAGCACACTTAGGGCTGGCTATGATGCCGCACGCTATAATCCCAGCATGCTGGGAGGCAGACGGAGGTGGAATGCTTGAGGCCAGGAGTTTGAGACCAGCCTGGGCAACATGGCAAAACCCTGTCTCTATAAAACAAAAAAACGAACTAGGCACGGTGGTAGCGTGTGCCTGTGGCTGCAGCTACTCAGGAGGCTGAGGCAGGAGAATCACTTGAACCCAGGAAGCGGAGGTTGCAGTGAGCCAAGATTGCGCCACTGCACTCCAGCCTGGGCGACAGATCAAGACTCTGTGTCTCAAAAAAAAAAAAAAAAAAAAGCAAAAAACCCTACGACGTTATGTCATTTCACAACGACTCGGATGGGTAGAATCAAAACAAGAAATTCAGCGTCGTGCCGATGTGGGGACCTCAGACCCTCGTGCACCTGTGGTGGCAGGGTGGAATGGTGCAGCTGCTGGAGCGCACAGGGGGCTGGGCCACCCAGCACCTCTGCCCAGGCACCAGGAAATGGGAAACTCGCTTCCGAACACAAACATGCACGCCCGTGGCCACAGCAGCGCTGCTTACAACTGCAAGTCCAGTGCAATGAGCGGACGGATGGCAGAGCGCCACCCAGCCACGAAAGGGGCTGAAGATGCACCTTGAGGACATCCTGCTGAGAGATGCCAGACACAAAAGGACACATCCTGTGTGATTCCGCTCCTAGGAGGTCCACAGAGCCCTCAGATTCATGAAGACAGGAAGTAGGGTGGGGGTGGGTGCCAAGGGCTCTGGGGGGGATGGGGAGTGAGTGTTCCAACGGGATGAGATTTTCTCAGAACATGATGGAAGGTTCTGGATTTAGGCAGTGGTAATGTTGCACACTTTAAATGGAGAATATAATATGTGAATTTTATCTAATAAAGCTACTGTAATACACCAGGCGAGACGTGTGGATGAGACCCCCACACGCGTCACTGCTGAAACTTCCCTCCTGCTGCACTCAGCTCCTCCTCCTTGGCCTGACTCTTCTAACTGGTGGCCCTGCTCGTGTCCCCCCTCCCAAATGGCCCGGGAGGCCAGCCCTGCCCGGAACAGGGCCCAGGACCTGCGGGGAGGCCCTTCACTAAACAGATGCCTCCCTCCCGTCCAGGGCACCCCCTCAGAGCCTGCCAGTCCTCCCCACCCACACATGCACACGGTGAGCAGGCACCTCCTGCCCCTGCTGCCAGGCCCTGCCCCCCTCCAGGCCCCTGGACTCGCCGGGCGCTGCTGGGCTCGTCCTCAGAGCCTGGCTCCTCGTCCGAGGTGAGCGGGGAGTAGTGTGCCCCATTGGTCTGGCTCAGAGGCCGCTCCTTCTTGAGCACGGGGGGCTGGTCGTGGTCTTGGTAGGGCACAGGGGAGCTCTTCAGGGAGGTCTCGGGGGACGAGATGGCTGTAATCTCCAGGGGCTGGTTGATGTTACTGACCTGAGGGCAGACAGACACAGTGGATGCACACACCACAGACCTGGGACCCCAAGGCAAGAGAGCCCCACAGCCCCAGGAGGCTCCTGTCTGCACCCCAGGGTTTCCTGAGGAAACTGACGCCCTGCCCAGTGGCCAGTGCAGCCCCCATCCTGGTTCCTCCCGGTCCTCACACACGACCCCACAATCCCAGAGCCCCCCACACACCCTCCTCATGTGCCCACCCCCACCAAGGCCCCACAGCCAAGGATAAAGAAGCTTGCAGGCAGCTGTCGGCCGCTTCCTCCCAGGCTGCCAGGCCGCAGATGGTGGACAACGGCCAGATTCAGTCATAGCCCCCACTTCCCTCTGGTCTTTCTTTCACAGGCTGTGCTCCCCAGCCCCGCCGGTCCCCATCCTTACCATGGAGTTGAGGTTGAGGGGAGACCCTGAAGGTTGTGTGAAAAGGCCAGCGACAGACGGCAGGGCTCGGCGCTTGGGGGACACGCCTGTGCTCAAGCTGGGTGTCCCCGTCGACGCTCGCTTCCGCCGCCCGCGCTTGCGGCTGTCCTGCCCGTGGCTCGGCACGCAGTCCCCACGGGCGCTGGCGGTCAGGGGGCTATGCTTGCTGGAGGGCGACTGTTTGGCACTGCCCGCACCAGTGGCGATGGTAAACACGATCCTCCTCTTGGCCTCACTCTCAGGATCTGAGAAACCGGAATCTGAGGGCAAGTCCCCCTTGCTGGCCTCGGTGAGCGGGCCCTGGGCAGCCCCACCAAGCCGGGGGCTGGAGGAGAGCTGGTGGGCGGGAGAGGCCGGGAGCGAGTTCCGGGGCTGTGCCAGCAGCAAGGGGTGCTGTGGTGTGGAGCTGCGGGACCCCACAGTGGCAAAAAGGCTCCCAGAGCTGGAGGACTCATCCAAGGTGGCCGGCTCAGCTCCAGGTGTGAGAGAGGCCGGGCTGCCCGCCAAGGCCCCGCTGATGGCCACAGAGCCAGCGTAGGAGAAGCCTGCCAGGAAGGACATGGGGGTGTCAGGGAACACAGGACAGGCTCAGTCCACAGGGGCGGATGCTGGGCCCCACTGCGCCAAAGAGAAAGCCAGGCTGTGGGAGCACCACCCTCCAGGAGTTCTGTGGGCTCCAGGAGAGTTAGGGAAGTGGGGAGCAGGGCTGGAGTCTGAAAACGGCCCCTCTGGGGTGGAACCAGAAGGCTCTGTGGGCAAGCTCAGGGCTCAGGACTGACCCTGTGCCTCCTCCCGCCATCTGGGCTGCCTGTGCCCTGCAGGTCCCAGCTGAGATGCTGCCTCCCAAGAAGCCTCCTGGTGCGGGCTCCCCGCTGAGCTGGGCTTCCTCTGAGTAAGTTGCCCTCTGGCCCCGTGATCTCAGAGACACCATGAGGAAAGCCCAAGGCAGAGTCGCCTCCCTCCCACCTGTTCTCAGAGGACAACTCAGCTTGAACGCTCCAAGCTATGGCCGCCCTGGAGGCTGCGGCTGCGCTTCCCGGCCCACAATGAGTGGTGCACTTCCACAACCACCCAAGGACAAAGGGCAGCCTCCCTGCTTCTGTCAATGAGGCCTCAGTGCAGGGGCGTGGTGAGGCGCTTCTGGAGTTGGCTGTTTGCCACCCAGTTGAAAACCTCCCGAAACTGTCACTGCCTCTTGCAGAGCAGACCTCATCCCAAGGGCACAACCCAACCGTGTGAGGGCAGAGCTGCCCAGCCTTCGGCGGCCTCTCCGGGGCCCTCACGTGGCCAACTGTGAAGCCTGCCCAGCCTCCCTAGAGCCTCCTATCTCAATGGCGGCTCTTCACTTGTTTTGTTGCTGTTTTGTTTTTGAGATGGAGTTTTACTCTTTTTGCTCAGGCTGGAGTGCCGTGGCGCGATCTCAGCTCACTGCAACCTCCACCTCCCAGGATCAAGCGATTCTCGTGCCTCAGCCTCCCGAGTGGCTGGGATTACAGAAACCCGCTACCACGCCTGGCTAATTTTTGTACTTTTAGTAGAGACGGGGTTTCACCATGTTGGCCAGGCTGGTCTCGAACTGCTGTCCTCAGGTGATCCACCCTCCTTGGCCTCCCAGAGTGCTGGGATTACAGGAGTGAGCCACCGCGCCCGGCCATTTCACTTTTTACTCCTAAAGAGGTAGTGGCCACATCACACCGCGTGTCAACACGGGGCCAGCAAACCAGCCTGGGGGTCTGGCGCCCTTCGTTGTTGTAAGTAAAGTTTTACTGGCACACAGCCATGCTCCCTGACATGCTATCTCTGCGGCTTCCACAACAGACAGGCCTGCAGTGTTGACAAAAGCCAAAGCAGCGTCCTCTCTGGCTCTTTGCAGAAACTGGGCTAACAGCAGTCTAGTCAGGCTTCTGAAGAAACCAGAAACCACGCTGCTACTAGCATGGAGGCCCACGATCGTGTGCCACTGGGCACTGCTGTGTGTGGAGCTGATCCTGAGTCAGGCTGTGAGTAGAGGAGCCCCTGACAGCGCTGGGGCCGACCTCACGGGCTGAATTAATACACCCAAGCACAAAGCGTCAGTGTTGGGAGACGCAGGCACTAGGCCGCGGTGGCTGCAGCTGAGCCCGATCTGTATCCCAGCTGGTGGGATGCAGGAAAGGGTGTCAGTAACGAGGCCTGGTGGTTCGGGGCAGCAGCCCCCATGATCACCCCAGGAAGCCGTGTTGCGTTCCCAGCACCCCGGCCCTCCTGCCTGAAGAGCAGCAGCAGCAAAGTCCTGAAGGTAGGGCACAGGAGGGGTGTTACCTGCTGGGGCCAGGGCAAGGCTTCTGCTCCCAGCACCGTGGGCATTAGCACCAATCTGCTTTTCAAGTGTGGACGAGGGGTCGCGGGGCTGCAGCACGGGACTGGGGGTGCTCCTCTGCAGAGAGAAAATCTCGTGTCAGGGGCGAGACCCAGAACCCAGTTGGAAACAGTGAGTGTGGAGGGCTGCAGCTGGCTGGGGGAGGCCGCCGGGGTCACCGTCCAGTCCAGGATGGGAAGAGGGCAGTGGGGGAACTGCAGCGGGATCCCGGGCAGGTGGCGCAGCGAGGGTGGGCAGTGCTTGTGTGTGAATGAGGCAGCGGGCCTGAGGCAGGGAGGTCGGGAGGCGGGAGTCCTGGGGTCTGCCTGTGGGGAGGGGGTACTGGGCACCACCCAAACAACCCACGGCCCACCCTCAACAGGGAAAGTGGCTGTTTTCTGAGTAGCACGGACAAATGTCAGCAGTCGCGTGGGGGCGCTCACGAGACCGCACCCACCGGCCACCACCCCCCCGCACTTCCCCGCACCACACTCCAAGTCCAACAAAGGTCAATAATGACCGCAGAACCCAGTAGCTCCACTCCCACACGGGCCAAAGAACAAACCTACATCCACACAGAAACCTGGACCCAGCGCTCACAGCAGAATGATTCACAATCGCCAAAATGGGGAGTCAAGCCGGGGCCCATCAACTGGGCACGATGAAGACGGCACACTCCGCCCACACAGGGAATGCCCTCACGTGCCAAGAGGGACAGGCCCGGACACGAGTGTGTTCGGGGGCCCGGGGGCTGGGGGACGGCTAGGGAGTGACTGCTGACGGGGGCAACACTTCTTCTGGGTTGAAGAAAATGTCCTGAATTAGATCGAGGTGTATAAAACTACAAAAAACTGGCCGGGCACGGGGGCTCATACCTGGAATCCCAGCACTGTGGGAGGCCGAGCCAAGTAGATCGACTGAGGCCAGGAGTTCGAGACCAGCCTGGCCAACATGGCAAAACCTCCACCTCTAAAAATACAACAATTTGGCTGGATGCAGTGGCTCATGCCTGTAATCCCAGCACTTTTGGAGGCTGAGGTGGGCGGATCACCTGAGGTCAGGAGTTCAAGACCAGCCTGGCCAAGACGGTGAAACCCCGTCGCTACTAAAAATACAAAACTCAGCTGGGCATGGTGGCGCATGCCTGTAATCCCAGCTATTCAGGAGGCTGAGGCAGGAGAACTGCTTGAACCCAGGAGGCGGAGATTGCAGTGAGCCAAGATCGCAAGATCGTGCCACTGCACCCCAGCCTGTGCAACAGAGCAAGACTCCGTCTCAGGGGGTTGGGGGCAGATTAACCGGGTGTGGTGGTGGGGCATGCCTGTAATCCCAGCTACTCGGGAGGCTGAGGCAGGAGAACTGCTTGAATCCGGGAGGTGGAGACTGCAGTAAGTCGAGATCACACAATTGCACTCCAGCCTGGGTGACAGAGCGAGCCTCTGTCTCGAAAAAATCAAATAAAAAAGAACAAAAAATGCTAAAAAAAAACTGAAGTGTATACTTGTAAAAAAATAGTTCAATGCCCAGAAAATCCCACCCATGCTACACAAAATGAGATTCTCTGCATGCACAGCACCGGGTGGGAGAACCCAGAGGCGGCTGCGAGGACAGGGGCCACGGCAGCCAATGGGGCCTCGTGAGGAGTGAGGCTGGAAGCCAGGGTGCGCCTCTGAGCTCCTCCTCAACCCAGAAGGCGTGAGGCCCTCTCCACTTGCACACCCACCTTTTCCCCAAAAGAAAAAGACTAGCCATAACCACGGCCCAGGTCACCGGACACACCCGGCTGCGAACGGTCCATCTTCACTGCACTGCCTCAGGCTCCACATCGTTTAACAGCCTGTGACTTCACAAATCGAGCCAGGTCTCGAGAACCCCAAACTCTGTTTTGCCTCCACAGGACCCTTGGGGACGCCACCCTGGGGGCCACTCACCGCCCTCTCGGCGCGGCTGGGCAGCACCACGCTGGCCAGGGGGATGCTGACCGGGAGCTTGTTGGGCTGCACGGTGCTCAGCGGGATGCTGATGGGCAGGCTGGTGATGAGCTCCCCGCCGCCGCCGTGGGCGCGCTCTCTCAGGCCCTGCGGACGAAGGCCCGCCCCCAGGCGCGGGTCAACAACCCTCCAGGACAGAGGAACCACAGCCGCAGGACGGGGACGGCTGCAGCTCTCTCAAGGCGGCCCCCACGCTGCCAAGGCCCTGAAACCTTCCCCACGCGGTCAGGCCCTCCTGGACACCAGCTCTGGGACACTCCAGAGGCACAGCACGCTCCTGCCGTCTGAAAGCAATGCCCATCGGTCCCCTCCAGCCTGCCCGCCCAGCTCGGTGGGCAGCGACCTGTGGGGCCACCAAGCCTCCCAGGGCCCACACCCATAGCACTGCCAAGTCCATGCAACGTCGCCGTCCATCCCTCTCCATCCCTGCGCACACAGGCCAGTGCCCCCGGGCAGTCCTCGAGGGCAGCGGCCTCCCAAACAGGGCTCTGTGTCTCCACCAGCACTTGCCGTCTGTCACTGAGAACTGAGAGGCGCCAGGGACACCCTGACAAAGCCCACACCCTCCATGGCACCTGCCCAGCGTCACCTGCGACCTGTCCTTACCGGCTGCCCCCCAACTCAGCCACAATATCCTCCTCCAGGTCAACCCCAGTCCCTTGCTGTGCCCCAAGGTCAACTAGGACAACCCCTCCTGCTAGCAACTCACTCAGGCCACCTCTGCTGAGCACCTCCCTGAGCCCTGGGCGGGGGTTGTGGCCCGCACCTTCTCACTGCTCTTCTCTCCAGCAAGCTGCAAGGCCCCAGGTGACAGGGGCCGCGGGTCCTGGGGACTCAGCTTCATGCTGCCAGGCACGCTGGGGCTCTGGTAGGGAAGGCCGTTCTCCTTGGTGTGCTCAGCTCTGGAATGAAAAGTTGCAGTCACTCTCCAGGGCCACGCAGGGCCACAGGCTGGCGCTCAGAGGCAGTGGCCTGGCCCAACACCTCCCCACCTCAGTCTCCTCAGCAGACGCACTCCTGCTGAGAACCCCTGACATCCTGAGCACAGCAGGCAGAGTCAGCAGGCACCAGGTGCAGACCCCCACCCCGCCAGGGCACTCACCTCGGGTGCAGCTCGCTGGTGGCCGGCCTGCCGGGCACCGTGTGGTCCTGGCTCAGGTGCCGCCTCAGCACAATCTTGGCCGGGGACAGCCTGGTGTAGTCGGGTGCAGCCAGGCCAGACAGCTTCTCCAGGCGTGGCCGGCCGCCGTGGCTGGGGGTGCAGGGCACCACCTCCTGGTCTAGGGGTGAGGCCAGGTACTGGGGTGTGTTCTGCTTGGACGAGGGCCGGCTCAGCGCACTGCAGAGCTCATAGCCGGCAGCCTGGCCGTTCATGGAGAGCTCTGGGCTCATGCTGCTCAAGTGAGGCAGCGAGAACTTGGCACAGTCCAGCTCCAGGTGCAGCCGGCTGGCGTCAGGCTCCAGCTCGCGGCCCAGGGCCCCCTTCCCGCGTAGGTGCAGAGACAGGGCGTCATCAGGCGGCACACAGGACTTGAGCTGCAGGAGCTCCTGCTGCCGCTGGCTCTTCTCCAGCTCCACGATGCTGATCTGCAGGAGAGATGGTGTCAGGCCCGCCCCACCTGGGGCCACACCAGGGACCCAAGACTGCGGCACAGATGCACACCCGAGGGGCGGCCAGACCCCGCTGCCTGTATGGGATGGAAAAACCAAAGCCACAGACCACCTAGAGGCAGGGTCGGGAAGCCGGGGGCGCCAAATAAAGCACTGTGGAGGGCCAAGGATGGTTTTTGCTGACATGAAAGCACCTTCTCCGAAAAGAGCAACAGGAGGATACAGAGCGCTCTCGTCTCTCAAAATAGACTCTAAGTGTAAAACACCCAAAGTGTAAAACATCCTCCTGTGGAGGGACACGCCAGTCGGGCGTGGCAGCTTCCCCGGTGCTGAGGCTCACAGGGGCTTTTTCCTTTTGGTTTATCTGTTCTGTTTACCTGCTTTCCTTTCTTTTAACGAATACATTTTGTTTCTTCATCACAGAAAAATGGTTATGACAAAAATGGTCAGAACCCAAATACGCTCTTCCCGAGGCCTCTACTCCAGTCAGACCCTGGAGCCTGGCTGTGGTAACAAGGCCAGCGACTTCCGTTTCTCTAACATATGCTAGTGAGACTCGCCGGGGCCACGTGATGAAGCGGCTTGGCAGCACGTGGCTGGCACTTCCCGATGTCTGTCAGCCGCCCATGGGAGCCTACCTCCGGGGACAGCCTTGCAGCAAGTTTGGTGTAGTAATTTGAAAGGGCAACAGAGGTCCGGTGACAGGACACTAGGTCCACCAACAGTGAAACCACACTGGGGACACGTAAGGTCAGCAGGCGGGCACAGCCTCGACGGGACAGGGTTCTGGGAACAAAGCCTATGACCTGCTGCTTTCTTTTTTTTTTTTTGAGACGGAGTCTCGCTCTGTCCCCCTGGCTGGAGTGCAGTGGCGCGATCTCTGCTCACTGCAAGCTCCGCCTCCCGGGTTCACACCATTCTCCTGCCTCAGCCTCCTGAGTAGCTGGAACTACAGGCGCCCAACACCGCGCCCGGCTAATTGTTTTGTATTTTTAGTAGAGACAGGGTTTCACCGTGTTAGCCAGGATGGTCTCGATCTCCTGACCTTGTGATCCGCCCGCCTCGGCCTCCCAAAGTGCTGGGATTACAAGCGTGAGCCACCGCGCCCGGCCTGACCTGCTGCTTTCGAGGCTGCACCAGCACCTGCTCCTGCCCGGGAGGAGGGAGGAGAGCACCTTCCCACCACACACCCTGCTCCACACTTCCTTTACTTGGCCTCCGCAAACGCGTTCTGCAGTGTCAGAAAGTACGAGCTATTTTATCTTTCAGACGGGCCTGGCTCTGTCGCCCAGGCTGGAGTGCAGTGGTGCAATCTTGGCTTGCTGCAGCCTCCACCTCCAGGGCTCAAATAATCCCCCTGCCTCAGCCTCCCTGGGAGCTGGGACTACAGGCACACACCACCACACCCAGCTAATTTTTGTATTTTTGGTAGAGACAGGGTCCCACTGTGTTGGCCAGGCTGGTCTCCAACTCCTAGCCTCAGGTGATCTGCCCGCCTTGGCCTCCCAAGGTGCTGGGATTACAGGCGTTCATGAACCCCTGCACCGATCCAGCTATTTTTCTTATGAGCAAATTCTCCCCTAGGACTGTTACAGAGCGATTTGCAAGGAGGCAGCCATGAAATCAGGAAATCCTGGGTTAGTGCTGCGAATTCAGCCAAGCAAGCCTGAGATGCCCCCAAGAGCTGAGGGCCAGAGTGAGGTGGAGCCATCCACACGGCCAGCCTGCGGCCCAAGACAGGTTCCACAAGCCTCCGCCCAACTGTCCTCCTCCACCTTCTTCCTAGGCTGCTGCAACCGCAACCACCCCGGGCCTCAACGCTGTCACAGGGAGGCTGAAGGGAGAGGCTTGGACACCATGGAGCGCAGCCTCGCGCGCAGCCCACCTGCAGCTCCAGGCAGTGCCTCTGCTTCTCCGAGATCTGGCTCTTCAGGGCCTGCTTCTCCTTCAGCAGCTTCTCCAGGGACAGCGTGGCCCAGTCCAGCTGCAGCTCCTCGCAGCGAGCCTTGAGCTGAGGGGACAGGGATGGGACAGTTGCAACTGGCTGGCTGCCTGCCTGGAACACTCCACGCCCTCAGGGCAGGGTTCCCTGGACCCGCCTCAGCCAACAGCCTGTGTGCTTAGGGCACAGACCCCGTTTCTGGAACAGCAGGCTGAGGATGCAGAACAAGCGGAGACTAGGGCCCGCCACGGACAGATGAGGCAGCTCCAGCACCCACACGACGACACGGGGATGCTCCCATGACCCCACACCTTGAGCCTGCAACAGTGCGGCTTCCCTGACACCTAGGGCCGCTGAGAAACCATCCAGCCGAGGGCCCGGGCCTGCCTGATAGGACGCGCTCAACAAGCTTTCACAGGTGGTGTGATTCATCTCCAAACAAACCCCGCGAGAGAGGCGAGCCTTCCAGAGCCTCCCGCCTGCACAGAGGACACACCCACCCAGGCAAGGCCCCTCTGGTTCCCTCTATGTCCCTGTCCCTGCGCTGTGGCACCCACCAGCTGCAAGCTCTGGCTGCGCAGCGCACGGTTGTCCTGCTCCAGCTGCTCCGACTGTTCCCGCAGCTGCTGGTTGTGGGCGGAGATCTCCTTCTGCGCCTGAATCAGGTCGTTGTAGGTCAGCGCCTTCACGCCCAGCTGGGGACATGGGGTGGGGCAGAGGTCATGTTGGTGGCCTCGAAGGTGAAGTAAGCCCCCAGGCATGACCAACCCTGCAGCCCAGACCCTGGGACACAGCCGGACAGAGGCCCAAACAGGTAGCCATACCGACGGATGTGGGCCACCCCAGGCTGCGCCCCAGCTGCCACCTGCTCTCTGGGGTCCACTACCTCATCCAATTTTTGCTGGAACAGCCTCCTGATCTCCTCCTTCTGGGCCTGGCAGTGGCTGAGGAGCTGCTGAGCCGCGCCCAGGAGCTGGGTGTTCTTCTCCTGCAGGACAGACAGGGCAGGTGACTGAGGGCCCACAGGCAGGGCCCTCACCCTGCCCCTCACACTTCTCGCAGACGCGCTCAAGGACAGACATGTGTGAGGGGACCCACACCGGACTGAGATGGCGAGAAACACTCAGGCCACGGCGGGAGGGGACCAGCTCTGCGACAGGTTCACTGCAAAGAACTCTCTGCAGCTGGAGGGATGGCGCCTGCCACGCAACCCGGGCTCAGCCAGGGCAGCGCCCCCAGCCATGCAGAGGGCAGCTGATGCTGAGGAGTTTATCCCAAGGCAATACCAGGGAATGGACTTTTCACATGGATCTGCAAGGAAGCCTTCTGCAGCGTAACAGCAAAAACTCAGCGTCCGGAGGCCCACCTCCAAGGGAAGCGCCCAGGAGCCATCAACACGGGACAACCTCCAGACACCAGCAGAGAACGGGGCCCCGGCCCAGGTGTGCTGTCAGCTACACAGGGAGCAATGTATGTGCATATGCTCAAAGCACGCTATAAGCATTTTTTTTTTTTAAAGCAAAACCAAAGTCCAAAAATGCAAACCAGGGCTCAGGGACCACCAACCTTGTGGCTCCAGTGGCTTCTGGAGTTATCTCTGGGCCACCAGAACTTCCACCCCATAGCCCAGGCCTAACTCCCCACTGAGGCAGGTCCTCTGAGGCTCCCAGAGTGGGATGGGCGGGGCCCCACAGCCGGGACCTCAGGTGAAGGAAATCATGTGTACAGTGGTCCGTTTTCAGGACAAAGTGCCTTGAATCAGCTTAGGTCAGCAAACTACAGAAGAGACAGCAGGTACTAGGCCCCTGTTTGGATCGCTGATGCCTGCTTGTCAACCTCCCCGCCTCCCCTTCCCTCCACTTAGTTGCCCTCACCCAAATCAAAGAAGTTTAGTCTAAGATGAAAGTTTACTAGCCTGCAAGACAGCTCGCTTTGTCTGTTCTTATCAGCCTGCCCAGCTGCTTAGGTCATAAGTCAAATAGTTGAAAAGCCCCTGAGCTGACTGGGATCGCAATGCACAAAATGCACAGGACAACCCTAAAGAAAACACCTACGGCCGTGCGCGGTGGCTCACGAGGTCAGGAGATCGAGACCATCCTGGCCAACACAGTGAAACCCCGTCTCTACTAAAAATACAAAAAATTAGCCGGGCGTGGTGGTGGGGGCCTGTAGTCCCGGCTACTGGGGAGGCTGGGGCAGGAGAATGGCGTGAACCCGGGAGGCGGAGCTTGCAGTGAGCCGAGATCGCGCCACTGCACTCCAGCCTGGGCGACAGAGCGAGACTCCGTTCCAAAAAAAAAAAAAAGAAGAAAAAGAAAACACCTACAGCCCCTGCCGAGCAACCAACAGGCAATGTCCGGGCATAGTGCTCAGCCTTTGAGGAACCGGGGGAGGGACCTGTGCACTAGGGGTAAGTTGCTTGTTAAAATTGAGCTAGGTGTGCCTATCGGACACCAGGTCTTGCAAAACCATGATTAAAAGTCTCATTTTTGCTGTTCTCCGGGTCTCTCAGTCCATTCTTTGGGGTCAAATGGGTAGGTTTGTTGCTCGCAGCAGGTGAGAGGAGGAGGGAGCTCACTCAGGTCTGCACTCCAGGGCCTCTGCTACAGGGGACAGATGCGCAGGAACAGGAACCGACCTGCCTCTGTGCGGGAAGGAGGAGTGACAAGGCGGCCAGGACCCACCTTCTCCTGGCCCAGCAGCTCCTGCAGGCTGGCCTTGTACTGGGGGGTCTTTGTGTATGCCAGGAACTGCAGGTACTGGATCTTGAAAGACTCTGGAAGAGAGACGGAATACCCGAGAGAAGAGAACAGCTGAGGCTGAGAGGGACGAGGAGGGAGCGGCCCCTGAGAATGAGCCCCAGGCCTCGGCAGGTGTCAGGTGCTCATGAGGCAGGAGCTCAGCAGAGCCTGGCGGGGCCCACACCACACACCCCAGGCTCTTAGAGCACTCAGGCCCTCTGACCCCTGCACAGCCGAGTGTTCACTGCGTGGGGACATCGTGGGCACTGCAGGGCCCTGAGGAGCATCCCTGGCCTGCACTCACCCCGTACCAGCAGCACCCCTAAGTAATGACAACCGCAGATGTCCCAAGTGTCACCTAGCGTCTCCTGGGTAAGACCTCAGACAACCCACAGGCTGCATCTAAGCCTCTACTGACCCTGGCAGCAGGCAGACTCCGACCCTGGGTGACTTCAGTGGGGTCCAGCATGGGGGGGTCACAGGGGCTGCTGCGAGGTCAGACTCACAACCCACGGTCCTCCTAGGACCCCAAGCCCAGCACCCTCCACCGGACCCCTCACGTGAGCTCACCTAGCAGCTTCTGCAACGCGGGCGGGGTGGGCGCCACCAGCAGCGGGTTGGGGGAGTGCCGCTGCACGCTCGGAGGTAGCTGGTAGAACGGGCTGTGAGGGGACCTGTAGGCATCTGGGTGAGAGCGGTGGGCGGGGCATCAGCACAGGGCAGACGCCCAGCAACCCCGTAGGACGGGGCCACCCTGAAGGCACAGCCACACCAGAGAGGCTCCTGGGACACCCTGAACACCTGGGGCTCAGGAGGGCGGTGTCCCAGCAGACAGCCTCCCAGGCATCTGCACTCAGGGAGTACGGGCCGTGGCGTAGGGGTGACTCACCCTGGGGCGAGGAGGCTGCCGTCTGAGACACGGTCTGAGCGTGCAGGACATCCAGTGCAGTTTGGTTCTTCTTGGGCTTCCGCTCGGGGTTCGCAGTGCTCATCTTCTTGGGGCGCCCGCGCTTGCGGCCAGCCATCTTCCTCCCCTTCTTGTTGAGCTTCTTCTTGCGGGCTTTGGAGGGAGACGGCTTCTTCACGGCGGCTGCTCCCGCCTTCTCTTCCTCAGCACCAGAGTCCTGGAGGACACAAAGGAAGAACAGGGATGGGCGCCGAGCCTCCCGCCCGTGGGGTCTCCCGGGCAGCGGGCGGGTGCCCTCCGGCAGCAGGAGCCAGGCCGGGCCTTACCATGGGGGCGTCGGTGGGGCCTGCCAGCTTGCCCTCGGGGCCCTTGGTGGGCGTGGCCGCGTTGCTCTTGCTCTCGCGCTGCTGGCGGCGCCGGGCTGCCTCCTGTTCCTCCTGGAAGGAGAGCAGGTTGAGCCACGGGGAGCCCCAGTGCTGCCCACAGCCTCTTACACCGAGAGGCAAGCGCAGCTCAGACTCGAGGGGCCACAGGCCCAACTCTGTCCACTGCACGTCCTCTGTGGCACCTCTCGGGAAACCGAGGCCCAGAGACAGCAGTGGGCTGCTCGGGGTCCCGCAGGCCAGGATGTGACCCGTGGGCACGGATGACAGCATTCACAGCCACTCCCACGATCACAGCCGCCCATCAGTAAGAAGCCAGACTGTGAGCCACGGAGAGAAGAACCACATCCAAGACAGGAGACGAGAAGCCCCTCGGGCAGCAGGACCTAGAAGCCACAGCCCACAGCCTCCCCTACCCTCTCTCCTCTCTTCGAAAGGCACCGAGGCCCACACGCGGGACACCGTGCGCAAGTTCTCTGATGTGAGGATTGGCGGAGGGCGCGACCCACAGGAAGAACACGGGGCCACCGGCCACCGCGGGCTGTTCCCTGCTCTCCAGGGAAGACCCGCACCCCCAGGCATGGGGGGAAGGACAGAGGCTCCTGAGGGTTACCACACTCTGAGGCCAGGTTGGAGCCCAGCCCCGGCTACAAATCCAGGCAGTGACAGCCCTTCCTGGATGGGGCTCTACACACTGGTCTTGTCTGACCCTCCAAAAGGAAAGGACGCCTGGACAAACATCTTCACAGCTTTGCTGGCAAGTAAGCAGGCAAGTCTGAGACTGCAGCAGCACCAGTGAGCAGGGCGGCCACTGCAGCTCCCGAGCCAGGCTTTCCTACCGCGGCTTTAAGGTGGGAGCGGAGGGGACAGCCCTGCCTCCGACAGTGCAAAGCGTGCACGGCAGCGGGGGCCCAGGAGCTGCACTCTGCACTGAGGGTGGGACAAGTGCAGGTGTGGCCACTCAGACCTCAAGAGTGGGCACCCGGCAGTGATACACAAGCTGTTCACCCACCCAGCCCTTCAGTGCAACTTACCCCATCACCAAAACTAACCCAAGCCACCTCCCCAGAAATGGGTATTAACAAGAAGGATGGCCCAGGCCAAACCATCGAAGACAAGGCAAAGTAGAGAGAGAGAAAGAGACAAGAGCGTGGATGGGAGAGAGAGAGAAAGGGAGAGGCAGGGTGGGAGAGAGAGACTGAATGGTGAGAGAGAAGGGCTGGGAGAGGAGAGGAGAGCGGGAGGATAGGGAGGAAAGGGTAGGGAGAGGACCAGGAATGACAGCAGGGCGGAGCAGGAAGGAGGCGGGAAAGGCCACTGGGCTGGGCCCTGAGGGGTAGCAGGGCTATGCTCCAGTCATGGCTCTTGAGCCCGGCTGCGCAGGGCTCTGCGTCTCCCCACGTCAGTGCATGCATGCTAACCCAGGAGAAAACACACAAACTTACCCTGAGTTTTGGGTTTTTCAGACTAGAAAAATAGTTTTCAAGCTAAAATGAAGAAAGAGAACCTTTATTAGAAGGGAGTCCCAATCTCCGTTCAGATGTGCCTGGACACCCAGGTAACATCCGCTCCCTGGAGAGTGGCGGGGGAGGCCGTTCTGGGATCTGGGGACACCAGGCGTGCAGCTGGAGCCACCCAGCAGCAAACACAGATGTGACTAACCCAGCTGTGGCCAGACATCACCCTCAATTCACCAGCACGCGACGGGTGGGCAGAGCTGGTTTAAGCCTTCAGAACAGACACAGGGCCCTGGGATGTGTCTCTGCTTCTGGAAGAGGAAGGGCTTTCCGCACAGAAGCACTGCGCCCGCCTCAGAGGAGGAGGAGAGGGGCCGCGCCAAGGGCATCAGTGCCAGGGCAGCTGAAGCACCAGCACTGCATGGGGGTGGGGGCCACACGGTAGGCCAAGCCCCCAGAACCTCAGCTTCAGTTCACCATGCCTCTCGTCCCAGGGCCCTCGGGGGAGCAGTGGGAGGGGCGGGGGGAGTCTGATGAGGGCTGTTGGCCCCCAGTCCGCACCAGTGCTCCCCAGGAAAGCTCCAGTGAAGGCTCCGAGCACCGGACAGTGAGGGTCTGGACACACCAGCACCACCGTGAGGAAAACCACCGCCACCTCAATAACAAGAACAGACTGCCCAACCAAAGGATGGTAAAGAGACCGGGGAAGCCTCCCAGCCCTGGAGGGCCAGCGCTGCCCACATGCCAGGTGGCTCGGGATACCTGTGCGAAGGGGCTGTGGGGGAAGCACCCTGGGAGGCAGGCAGGCTGCACACTGGCCCAGGGCAGTGTCAGAGGACCCTGGGGAACACAGGGAGGGAGGAAGCATCCCAGATCCCACCCACGGACCCTGGCGTCTCCCTGCTCAGGACCCTCTTACATGGAGGGAGCAGGGAACAGGGATGTGGGACTCCTGTTCACAGGGGCCCAGGGGCCTCTGGATATGGCGGCCAGGACCCTTACGGTCACGCGTCACGCTGATGGCCCCGCCACCCCAGGGCTGAGCGCAGAGAAGGGGAGACAGCGCTCAGCCCTCACCCAGGACACACCCAGCGCCTGGGAGGACCCTGGTGGGTCCCGTGGAGCAAGCAGTGCTGAGGGGGCCTTGAGGAGCTGGGCCTGAGCCTGGGGGGGCAGGGGGGTGCGTTCAGGGCTCCGGGGGAGGGTCTCAGAGGCCGCGTGAGAAAGGCGGGAGGTGTGACGTGGGCGGACTGAAAGGCACAACAAGATACTCACTATGGTGCGGTCGATAGTGTGCAGGTAGTAGGAGACCGGCTTCCCTGTCCACGACACCGAGCCCTTCAGGGGCGACAGCTCCACCACGCGCATGATGGTGCCGATGTCTGTGGGAGCCACAGGTGAGGCCCGGGCCCACGTCTGCCCGCAGCCCCTCCATGCCGACCTCACCTACCCAAGGGCAGGTGTGGGGAGAGAAGCCTGAGCTGCATGTCCTCCCTCTTCTCCCACACGGAGTCAGGCCACAGCGGCCCACAGAGGCCGTCCCAGGGAGATGAACCATTCAACAGCACCTGGTCTGGGGCCCTCCAACCTCAGAAAAACAGCCACAAACCCAGCTAGGTGGAATGGAAAAGGAGGGGGACAAGATCTGGAAGCAACTTAGATCGTGGCTGCAAGAACAGCCAGCACCCAGCAACACAGGCACCTCCCAGGGGGGTGCTCCTCAGGGAAGCCCCTCAGAGGAGGCTGTGCTGCCCAGCATGGCTGGGAGCCGACAGAGCACGCAGCACAGCGAGGCAGGCAGGGGCACAGGAGGGGCCAGCTCCTTCCCACTGTGAGCCTGTCCCTGTCCACAAGAGTCCCGTAAACCCTTCACGTCTCCCCTCAAAGCCAGGGTCTCCCCCAGGAGTGATGCTGCCTCCAGGGCACACAGTGCTCTCTAGGGACGTGTGTGGTTGTCACGACCAGGGGTGCTCCTGGCAGCGAGTGGGCGGATGCCAGGGACACGGCTCAGCACCCTGCAGTGCCCAGGACAGCCCCACCCCAGAGAAGGATCCAGCCCCAATTTCCACAGGGCCAAGGGGGAGGAACCTAGGAATAGCGCATGTCGGACGGTTAAAATTACCCGTGTGAGTCATGAACAACGCTGAGAGTTTCTTACCACTCAAGTTTCTACTGTTTATTCTGAAGTTCAGAGGTGCAAAGGGTTTCGAGGACACGATTCTGCCACCTGAAACACAGACACTGCTTACTGCCACACAGGGGAGAGGAAACAGAAGCGCAGACAGCACTCAAGGTGACAGAGAAGGAGCGACAACACGGAACACACACACGCTGGGCTCCGAGTCCTGTCCACCTGCCTACACCTTCCAAGGCTAAGCCTATCCTATAGGTAACTTTTTTTTTTTGTGACAGAGCCTCTCGGCTCACTGCAGCCTCTGCCTCCCTGGTTCAAGCGATTCTCCTGCCTCAGACTCCTGAGTAGCTGGGATTACAGGTGCCCACCACCACACCTGGCTAATTTTTGCATTCTTAGTAGAGAACAGGCTTCATTCACCCTGCTGGCCAGGCTGGTCTGGAGCTCCTGGCCTCAGGTGATCCACCTGCCTCGGCCTCCCAAAGTGCTGGGATTACAGGCGTGACTCACCATGCCCAACCTCCTACAAATAACGTTTCTTAAAAAATGTTCGGCCGGGCGCGGTGGCTCAAGCCTGTAATCCCAGCACTTTGGGAGGCCGAGACGGGCGGATCACGAGGTCAGGAGATCGAGACCATCCTGGCTAACATGGTGAAACCCCGTCTCTACTAAAAAAAACACAAAAAACCAGCCAGGCAAGGTGGCGGGCGCCTGTAGTCCCAGCTACTCGGGAGGCTGAGGCAGGAGAATGGCATAAACCTGGGAGGCAGAGCTTGCAGTGAGCTGAGATCCGGCCACTGCACTCCAGCCTGGGCGACAGAGTAAGACTCCGTCTCAAAAAAAAAAAAAAAAGTTCTCGGTGGGGTGTGGTGGCTCATGCCTGTAACCCCAGCACTTTGAGAGGCCAAGGCAGGTGGACCACCTGAGGCCAGGAGCTCCAGACCAGCCTGGCCAACAGGGTAAAACCCTGTCTCTACTAAAAAAAAATACAAAAATTAGCCAGGTGTGGTAGTGCATGCCTGTAATCCCAGCTAATCGGGAGGCTGAGCCAGAAGAATTGCTTGAACTTGGGAGGCGGAGGTTGCAGTGAGCCAAGATACAGCTACTATACTCCTTGCCTGAATGATAGAGCGAGACTCAACCCCCCTACAGCCCCCAAAAAAGAAAAAAAGTTCTCAAGTCCTCACAAAATTGAAGCAGCCCAGACCCTGAGCCAGGGCATCCCTGCGTGAAATGGGCTCTGCACAGGAACCTCCCAAAAGAGGAGCAACTCAGCCCAGTGGGGGACGCGGCTGCGGAAGAGCCCTGAGCAGCCACTGCTGCAAGATGCACCAGGAAAGGAGCTTGCGCTGTCCAGCATGATTCCCGGGATTTCCTGTTAAATGAGGAAGGCAAGGCCAGCCATCGTGTGTAAGGCAGTTTCTTCAAAACCCACTTCGCTGGCCGGGTGCGGTGGCTCACGCCTGTAATCCCAGCACTTTGGGAGGCCAAGGCGGGCAGATCACGAGGTTAGGAGATCAAGACCATCCTGGCTAACACGGTGAAACCCCGTCTCTACTAAAAATACAAAAAAATGCCGGGCGCGGTGGCTCAAGCCTGTAATCCCAGCACTTTGGGAGGCTGAGATGGGCGGATCACGAGGTCAGGAGATCAAGACCATCCTGGCTAATACAGTGAAACCCCGTCTCTACTAAAAAATACAAAAAACTAGCCGGGCGTGGTGGCAGGCGCATGTAGTCCCAGCTACTCAGGAGGCTGAGGCAGGAGAATGGCGTAAACCCGGGAGGCGGAGCTTGCAGTGAGCTGAGATCCGGCCACTGCACTCCAGCTTGGGTGACAGAGCAAGACTCCGTCTCAAAAAAAAAAAAAAAAATACAAAAACAAAATACAAAACAATTAGCCGGGCGTGGTGGCAGACGCCTGTAGTCCCAGCTACTCGGGAGGCTGAGGCAGGAGAATGGCGTCAACCCGGGAGGCGGAGCTTGCAGTGAGCCGAGATTGCGCCACTGCACTCCAGCCTGGACGACAGAGCAAGACTCCGTCTCAAAAACAAAAGAAAGTAAAAGTCAAAATGGATCCATTTAAACACACGCACACCCTGCCATCCCAGCTCTCCTCCCCCGGATGCCGCGCCAGCCCAGGCCTGGCATTCTACACACCACTCCCCTCAGGAGGAGCAGGAAGGGCGGTTCTGGGGCCAGGCTGGGCACACGGGTTAGGCCAGTACCCCTATGAGAGGACCTCAAACATGAGCAGGGCCATGTCTAATGGCTGCAGAGCTAGGTTGACAGATGCTCACGGGACCATCTGTCCCGTGATGGTCCCACGTCTGGGACCATCAGGGTCCCTAGAATCAGTGCTGCTGGCCACTCCCTTCAAAACAGGGAGGGACTGGACAGGAGACGCCACTGCAGTACCCTGACAAAGCCACCACGTCTGAGCATGCAGAGAAAGCTAGTGAGAAACAGCCAGAAGAGGCGTTCTAGCAGGTACGGGGACCACGGAGGGGGTGACAGGAGTTGCCTGCAGCCACTGCTGCCCTCCTGCGTGCGGCTGCAGAGTGCGGGGAGGCCCGGAGTGCTGCTGAGGTGTGGGGGTGACTGGGCAGGGAAGCATGGTGTCCTCATGTGGTTCTAAGATAATTCAGAAACACCATTGCCACACACACAGAAACACACACACACAGGTATCAAATAAACTTGCAAGGCACACAGATGCACAGAGACACGCAGGCATACATGCACACACAGAAACAAACAAGCAAACACATACATAGACAGGGAGGCACACGGGCACGCACACACAGGCATGCACACAGGCACAGACATGCAGACACAGGCACGCACACAGAGACACGCAAGCAGACACGCAGGCACACGGGCACACACACAAGAGATACAGGCATGCAGAGACACAGACACACACACACAGACACATGCACACAAGCACCCTCCAAACCCCCATGGTTGTGGGGAGTTGGTGCTGAAGGCAGCTGCAGACCCTCTGGGTTTTGTTTGAGAGGCCTGAAGAGCCCACCGCAGTTCTCGCCTAGCCTCTGTAGGCCTCCCTAGAAAGGACAGGGGGGAAGCGGTCGGGGGGGGGGGGGGGTGCCTCCAGAGCACCTGTCTCCGAGTCTAGCAGTGGCTTTGGAAGCCACATCCACCAGTACACAGATGAGGTGGTGCTTGCTGCAAGGCTTGGTGGAGAGCCTAGGAAGGCAGGCAGCATAATCCCCTCAAGGAAGACCCCAAACCTGCCCTGCGTCCTGCTGGAGGGCTGGCGGGGGTTGGGGGACAATGGCACGGTCAGTCTCCATGTTTAGGGGAAGGGGCACTCCACAGGCTGTGATCTGGGTCCCACCCTCCACTGCAGGACTGGAATTGATGTGATGGGTTGAGTTATCCGCTCCTGAAACTATGCCAGGGCTTGGGGTTCAGAAAACAGCATCAAGGGCCCTGCATGGGCCTGGTGACCTTTCTCTGGAGGGAGAAAACAAAACAGCTGAGAGCCCCGCTCCTGCTCATTCTGGACGCCGCGTTCCATGTGTTCAGGTCAAAAACAAAGGGGACTCTCGCCCCTGGGTGATCAGCTGCAGGCTCAACGCAAGAAGGTTCCAGGGCCAGGCGTGGCGGTCACGCCTGTAATCCCAAAATGTTGGGAGGCCAAGGCAGACAGATCACCAGAGGTCTGGAGTTCAAGACCAACCTGGCCAACATGGTGAAACCCCGTCTCTACTAAGAGTACAAAAATTAGCCGGACATGGTGGCATGTGCCTGTAATCCCAGCTACTTGGGAGGCTGAGGCAGGAGAATGGCTTGAACCTAGAAGGCAGAGGTTGTGGTGAGCTGAGATCACACCACTGCACTCTAGCCTGGGGGACAGAGCAAGACTCTATCTCAAAAAAATAAGTAAAATAAAATAAAAACAAAAATTAGCTGGGCATGGTGGCATAGACCTGTAGTCCCAGCTACTCGGGAGACTGAGGCAGAAGAATCGCTTGAACCCGGGAGGCGGAGGTTGCAGTGAGCAGAGATTGTGCCACCGCACTCCAGCCTGGGAGACAGAGCAAGCCTGTCTCAATAAAAAAAGAAAAAAAAGCACGAAGGAAGACCGCCTGGCTCCTAGGGGATTAAGGACCCCAAGTCTGAGCTGCCTTCTGCAGGACAACTTGCGGGGACCTCCCGGCCGCCCTTCCTCAATCACGTCACACCAGCACAGACCGGCGAGGAGGGCGCCTTACCTTCCTTCATGTTTGCAAACCGCTCCTTCAGCTGGTGATCCACCTCAGGACCAAAGGCAAAATTATTCACAAATATAACACTGCAAAACAATACTCCAGTTCAGTGCCATGAAGGCTCGTCTCACGGGCACAGCCACCCGGCAGAGCCAACAACCGCTGCTGTCGGTGCCAGGCCCTGCCCACACCCGCCCGCCACCTCCAGGGCCAAGCCCACACAGCCACACGCACACCGTGGGTTTCAGGTGCAGGGAAAAGGCAACTGTGGCCTCTTCTGAGTGGAGCCAAAAACAGAGGGGGCAGGCTTCGTGGCCAAGTCCCTTATCGTGAATCTTGGAGTCCAGTGATCTGGGAAGGTTCACAAGCAGCCCACACAGTGCAGGAGGAGCAGCCGTGAAGGACCCACAGGCCGAGGGAAGAAGGCAGGTGGCCACAAACAAGCCCAGCACGAGGCTGGACTGCCACAGGGGCACCAAGCAGAGGCCCCCGCTCAACCGCCACACAGACCGCAGACAACAGGCCCCAGGTGAGGCGCCCTTGGCAGCATTTCAGACACCCTGGCAAGGAGCGGGAAACCGAAGGCTCCCATGCAGGCCCCGCACAGCTTTCCCAGGCCACCATCCTCAAATGAGGGTCCTGGGGCCGCCTGTGTTCCCCACTCAGGACTGCACTTAGGGAGGCTAGACGTGAGGCTGGCCGAGCTCAGGTGGCCAAGGCGGCTGAGCGGCATGAGCCAGAAAGACCTGGGTAACTGGGTGTTCAGAGAAGCAAGCTCCATGATGCCACCTCCAAAACCACCGCCATCATGGGTGAGACACAGGAAAGGGAAAACAGGCTGAGGCCAGAGTGCAAGGCCCCACGGTCAGTGGGCAACCTGTGGGAGGAGCCCCTCCTGGTCAAGATCTGTACGCTGTGCCCAGAGCCAGAGGAGGCTGAGCCCAGGGCTGGGGCCACCCAACAAGGCAGCGAGGCTGGCAGCTCCTAGAGAGGAACTGCGAGAGTCTGCGCCTAGCCCAGATGTCAACGGGATGCCAGGAAATCTCTCGGCTTCTTTTTTTTTTTTTGAGATGGAGTCTTGCTCTGTCGCCCAGGATGGAGTGCAGTGGCCGGATGCGAGCTCCGCCTCCCGGGTTTACACGATTCTCCTGCCTCAGCCTCCCAAGTAGCTGGGACTACAGGCGCCCGCCACCTCGCCTGGCTAGTTTTTTGTATTTTTTTTTTTTTTTAGTAAAGACAGGGTTTCGCCATGTTAGCCAGGATGGTCTCGATCTCCTGACCCCGTGATCCGCCCGTCTTGGCCTCCCAAAGTGCTGGGATTACAGGCTTGAGCCACCGCGCCCGGCCTCTCGGCTTCTTAAGAGTTTGTTAGAAGACAGCAATCACAGCCTGACCGCTGCAGGTCCCCCTGTGCTCCCACCACCACCCCATGGTATGGGGATACCACAGGGTCAACACGATTCCCTCCCGATGGCAGAACACCCGCCAGTGGGCACAGTGCCCCAACCCAAATAGAAGTTCACACAGAAGAGCAAACCTAGGAATCTTTTGGGAAAAGAAACCCCCATTTTCTACTTGTACCCCAAACCCTGTCCATGGGGGACACTTAACCATAAGCCATGAGCACACCCGAGAGGAAGAAAAGCACAGGGAAGACAGCAAGAGCAAGGGGCAGGGAGGACAAGGGGTGTGGGGAGGACAAGGGGCATGGGGAAGAAGAGGAATGCAGAGAAGGACGGGTGCGGGGAAGATGAGAGGTGCGGCGAGGACGAGGGACGCAGGGAGGACGAGGGACGCAGGGAGAACGAGGGACATGGAGAGGACGAGAAATGCAGGGAGAATGAGGAATGCAGGGAGGACAAGGTGCATGGGGAGGACGAGGAATGTGGGGAAGACGAGGAATGCAGGGAGGACAAGGGACGCGAGGACAAGGAATGCTGGGAGGACGAGGGGAGCAGGGAGGACAGCGGGACTGGGGGAGCAGGGCCCAGCCGGCTGCTGACCCCACCTCGCCGGCTGCTCTCACAAGAGCCTCGGGCCCCCAGGGTCCCTGGCAGACGCTGGAGCACCGTGGCCACACCCTGGCAGTGGAGAGCACAGGGGCCCAGCCCAGCCACACAGAGCCAGGAGCCACCAGGACAAACAAGTGGCGGTGGGGATGGACCTGGACAGCGCCCTGAGCTCCTGGGCCTGGGTGCGAGGCGGCACGGAGGGGGCAAGCCCAGGCAATGCCGAGATGGCTTGGCACCAGGAGGGGCCGCTCCCTCGAGCAGCCCTCATTGTGCACACTGTGTGGGTGCCAGCCACTCCAGGAGGGATGCACGGAGACAGGAAGACCCCCAGACCAAGCCTGAGCGGGGAGGAGCCCAGGAACCCAGGCGAGAGGGGCCCACAATGTCCCAAAGTCAAGGGGATAGTGCAGCAGGAACAGGCTCACTGCCAGCAGGGTCTGCAGGGGCTGACAGGGGCTCTACTGGGCACGTCTGCTGGGCAGGTCCCCTCTGCGCGCCCTCAGAGGGAGACCCAGGGTGAGGGAAAGGCGCCCTTCCTGTCCCCATCGGCCTCTTTCCTGACACAGCCAGCGCAGGAGTGAGGGGCCATTCCCGGACCCCAGTGCCATGGCCACCGCCCGCCCGTGAGCGTACACCCCACATGCCCCGCACGCCCCATGCCGGCCATACCTCGTGTTGGCGATTCGCTCCCTCCACTCTTCTGAGAGGAAATCGCCTCTCTCCAACTGAAAAGAGAAAACAGGCATAAGTGGGGACCCCCAGCCTCCCTGGCAGCCCCAGCCTGCCCAGCCCCTGTGAAGAAAGAATGAAATGAGCACAGCTCCGCTTGCAGGGAAGGAGCAGGAGGAGGCCCAGGCCCCACCGGCTGCAGCCCTGGGAGCTGCAGGCAGAAGGGCAGGTGAGAGGGATGCACAGAGAACAGGCAGGACCTCCTGAGAAGCCGGGACAGGTCCTCGTGCTCCAGCATCCACTTGGGGAGGCCAGGCCCAGCCAAGGGGACCACAGCCACACCAACACACACCTGCCAGCCATGCTGCAGTGTCCTAGAAATCTAAGCTCAAAATCAGGGGCTGCAGCCACTCCCAGGACCAGAAGTAGCCAGCAGGGGCGTCCCGACGCAGGGCCTGCAGTCCCCACCATGCTGGGCTCCAGGCAGGGCCTGAGGGAGGCGGCGGGACGCTGGGGGGCACCCTCCACGGCAGGCAGCGACCCTTGGCCAGACCGGGAAAGCCTAGCGCCGAGCTCTGACCCTCCCTCCCTCACCAACTGCAAGAAACACGCACACAGCGAAGCTGAGCCGCCAGTCCCTGGGGGTGTCCGCCCCTGTGCGCTGCAGAGCTAAGAGCAGCGCTGTCCCCCAGCTCCACGCCACGCTCACAGCAAGGCCAGCTGCAGCCCGACGCCCGTCCACCTCTAGACCTCAAGACCAAGCACCGTCCAGGAGGAAACACCTCTTATTAACCTAGCTGCCCAAGGCAGTAGCATCTGGATAACTGAGACCCTGCCTTTCAAACCCTTCAAAACCACCACCTCCATTCCCAGAGAAAGAAACACACCCACGCAAAAGCCCGACACAAATGCCTCCAAAAGCCAGCACGACTCACCACAGCCAAAAGGTAGAAGCAGACAAGTGTCCATCAGATGAAAGATCAACACAGCACAGCGAGGCCGTGCGCACACAAGCAGGACCCCGCCAGGAACAGGAGCCAGGCTCCAACCCAGGCCACAGCGCAGATGCACCTTGAGGACGTCATGCTCAGTGAGAGACGCCGCCAGACACAAATGGCCACGCAGTGTGTGATCCCATTTCTGTGAAATGTCCGGGACAGGTCCATCCACAGACAGGAAGGGGATCCATGCTGGGAGCTGGAGTCGTTGGGGGTCAGGGTACCTGAGTCACGGTCGAAGAAGCCCACACCTGCACCCCAAGGGCCGAGGGAGGACCCGCAACACTCCTTTCATAGCAGCCGCAGGCCCAGTGCCCACAGAGTGTTTCTCAGGATGGGGAGGGAGTCCCTGAGCAGAGAAGGTCCCACAAGCAAGCCGCTGCCCCAAGCAACAGGGTGGCCCACCCACCCAGCCCAAGAGAGACAGGGACACCCCGCCCCGGCCCAGAGGACAGGGCCACCCGTCCACCCAGATGCAGGTCCAGAGGGCAGGGCCGCCCGCCCTGGCCAGAAGCAGCTATATATCCTCTGCTCTCCAAGGCCAGGGGAAGTTCCCAGGAGGGGAGAAGATGGGATGGGAGGTGCGCAGGCAGGCCATCCTGAGCCTCTGCAGGTGCTGGGCTGCCCCCCACACCCATCTCCTCCCTCTCCACACCTGACAGACCCTGTGAACATCCCTCATTCCCCATGGACAAGCCACCCAGGAAATGACTCAAATCCCAAGTCCTGAGCAGCACTCAGCAGACCCGGGCTGGCATCGCAGGCCTGGGGCTGGGAACCCACCCTGGGGTCCCCCGCGCTCCATGACAGGGCAGGCTCTGGGGCCAAAGCTGTTCCTGCGAACACCATGGTTTATGCGCAACCCTGCTTCCCTCTGGAGTCTGGAATCCCGGCCCCATAGGAACCGGGGGTCTGGGTCTCTGGGAGCCTCCCTGGTGACACTGCTTCAGGCAGGAGGACTTGGGATTCTCCCAAGCAGAGCACGGGCAAAGCCACGGAGAGCTTCTCCGAGGGTTTCCTCCAACATCAGAACAGTAAGCTCCCATCAGAAAGGGCAAGGGACAGTCGGGCAGAAGCCTCTGACCACCCTCCGCAGCAGAGCTGGCTGGAAACAGGACAGATGCCCGAGGTGGAGGCTGGTATTGACACCTGCCTTCCCCACCACCAGGTTCTTTCCGACACGTGTTACCAAAGCCCTGAGGAATGCCGTCCTTTCCCCCAAATCATGCTCCCGGACACATCCCAGGAGCCACCGGACTGACCGTGAGTGCCTAAACCCGCACGGAATTCAGACCACGAACGCAGCTCCACCGGCCTGACCGTGAGTGCCTAAACCTGCACGGAATTCAGACCACGAACGCAGCTCCACACCGGGAGCGCCTGCGCCGCAGGAGACACCACGCTGCTCGGCCGTGTTGCGGACCCAGGCCCTAGAAGCAGGGTGCTGACCCTGACGCGGACGAGATGAGGCAGAAGGGGGAGCAGTGCTGGGGCAGCCCCCACACCTGACAGCCACCCTCTCCTGAGCAAGGCTCAGCCCAGCCAGACCACGCGGAGGAAGGCACCAAGGCGCCTTCCTGGCCATCGCTGGAAACCACGGCGAGGGCTTCCATTCTCTGTGCTGAGATCTGTGTGGCTCTCCTGCCACAGCCAGGAACCCACGTGGGAACTTCCGGCCAGAGTGCAAGTGGACCCAGGGCCCAGGACACCACACAGCTTCCACTGTGGGCAGGGTGTTCGGGAACAATCACCACAAGAAAGGGAAGGAGAGCTGGGCCCCCAGCCCTGGGTGCGCAAGTCCTGGTCAAACACAGCAGAACAGAAGCCGAGGGAGTACCACCCCGAGACCAAACCAGACAGGTGCGGCCGCAAGGAAGCACTGCAGACCACAGCTCCTAACACGGCAGAAAACACCTCAGCGGCCCATCAGCCAGTAGAATCCCGCTTCGGATAAACAGGATCGCACGCCGGCCAAGGGGGACACATTCAACACTGGAAACCCATCACAGCAACAGGGTGAGGAATGGAAACCACAGCACTGCACTGACACCAGAAGCAGCACCGAAAAAACGCGTGCCGCACACTCAGGACTGCGGGCTCGT
This sequence comes from Piliocolobus tephrosceles, assembly GCF_002776525.5. Taxonomy (NCBI): domain Eukaryota; kingdom Metazoa; phylum Chordata; class Mammalia; order Primates; family Cercopithecidae; genus Piliocolobus; species Piliocolobus tephrosceles. The sequence continues at coordinate 50,622,809 of NC_045454.1, forward strand.
CCTCCACCCGAGGGACAGCATCCGCACAAGCCCGCCGCTAACACCGTGCTCCATGGCCAGGTGCTCAGCTGCCCACCAAGAGCAAGGCAGGGAAGGGTAACCGTCTTGCCCCCATGACTCACATCGCATGGGAAATGCCCGCGCCGGCCAGTACAAGAGGATGGGAAAAGGAGAGGAAACAGACAGGGACTGCGAAGGCAAAGGCGAAGCTCCACGTCTGTGGGCGACACAAGTGTCAATGCAGAAAACCCCAAGGAGGCCGAGTGCAGTGGCTCACACCTGTCATCCTAGCACTTTGGGAGGCAGAGGCCATCGGATCATGAGGTCAGGAAATTGAGGCCAGCCTGACCAACATGGTGTAACCCTGTCCCTACTAAAAATACAAAAATTAGCTGGGCGTGGTGGTGGGCGCCCGTCATCCCTGCTACTCGGGAGGCTGAGGCGGGAGAATCGCTTGAACCCAGGAGGCGGAGGTTGCAGTGAGCTGAGCTCGTGCCACTGCACTCCAGCCTGGGCAACAGAGCGAGGCTCTGATCTCAAAAAAAAAAGAAAAAAGAAAACCACAAGGAATCGATAAGAACTCCAGGAACTCATGTTGCAGCAAGGCCTCAGGAGGTGAGGGGAAGAAAAAGCATCAATGACCTCCCCAGATGTTCACAGCACCAGGTGCTGGCCAGGACATGGGGCAACAGAAACTCCTGTTCAGCGCTGGAGGCAACGTGGATGGTGCAGACTCACCGCGAGGCAGTCTGGCAGTTTTTCCAGACGATCCAGCAATCGTGCTGCCTGGTGTCTACCCACAGGAGTGGAGCTCCTGCACCCACATAGAAACCTGCACACGGACCTTTACTAAAGCTGTGCTCATAACTGCCAAACTGTGGACACAGCCGAGATGGCCTCAGCAGGCGAGTGGGTGAATTAACTGTGGCACATCCAGGCAATGGACTACTATTCAGCAATAAAAAGAAATGGGCTGTCAAGCCTCAAAAAGCCACGGGGGCAGCCGGGCACCCTCACGCCTGTAATCCCAGCACTTTAGCAGGTCAAGGCAGGAGGATCGCTTGAACACAGCAGTTTACGCCAACCTGGCCAACACTGTGAAACCCCGTTGCTACAATTTGTGCGTGTGTGTGTGAGACAAAGTCTTGCTCTATCGCCCAGGCTTGAGTGCAGGGGTGCGATCTCAGCTCACTGTAGCCTCCGCCCCCTGGGTTCAAGTGATTCTCCTGCCTCAGCCCTTCAAGTAGCTGGGATTACAGGTGCGTACCACCACGCCCTGCCAGGTTTTGTATTTTTAGCAGAGATGGGGTTTCACCATGTTGGCCAGGCTGGTCTTGAACTCCTGACTGAACTCAGGCGATCCACCCGCCTCAGTCTCCCAACGTGCTGGGATTATAGGCGTGAGCCACTGTGCCTTGCTCAAATTATTTTTTTAATTAGCCAGGTGTGGTGGTGCACGCCTGCAGTCCCAGCTACTCAGGAGGCTGAGGTGGGAGGATCACTTGAGCCCAGGAGTTCACGGCTGCAATGAGCTATGATTGCACCACCGCACTCCAGCCTGGAGAACAGAGCAACACCCTGCCTCTAAAAAACAACAACAAAAGTTTCCAGCCAGCAGCTCCCTCCCTGAGGATGCAAAGAAGAACACTGCCTGACTCAGGTGTCCCTGCCACTGCAGCCCACGTCAGGCCTCGCAGGGGAAGATGGCCATGCCTGGACCATGCATCTGTGTCACCACTCAGGTTCACCTGCTCAGACCACCACAGCCAGGACACCCAGGGCAGAACCAGCCGGCAAGGGATCAGGGCCCACCACCCTGACTCTGGCCTTCACCTGTGCTGTGGGATAGCGTGGAGAGGTCTGAGCTGGGGGCCAGGGATGCATGCTAGGTAGGATGCACGCCCACTCGTGGCAATGCCAGGAATGCCGAGGCCTCACAGCGATCTGAGGAAGGACCCGACTGACAGGCCCACAGAGGGCGCCCCGGCAGGGAGCTCCAGACAGACGGGCGGGCAGACAGCCCCAGCCTGTCTGCCCACCCTGCTGAGGAGAGAGTGAGGGGCAGGCACCGCCTAGGAGGGGACTGGAACTGTACGCCACGTGTGTCCCTCATTGGTCCCTCTGAACTGTGAGAGTTGACTGACAACAGGACCCCTGAACATCTTGTTTCTGTTGCTTCTCAAACGTGCAGATTCCACCCAGGAACTGTGTTGCCGCAGGCACCTGGGATCACAAGTTGGCCTTGCCATGTTCCGTCCTGAGCTGCTCTGCTGGGCAGCTTAGCGACTCCTGAGCCATCGTCCTCCCAAGGTGGTGACCTGGCGACCGCCCTAACCAGCACTCCGTCCGCCTTGTCAGGGAGGCCTCTCAGGACTCAAGGGGCTGTGGGCTCTGTACTCCAGGGGCTCCAAGTCTAGAACAGGAAGCACCCACCTTCCTGCACCCCAGACCCCAAGCCACCCTCCAATCTACATCACAGGAGCAGCTGCGCTAGCACCGAGCCCACACCCCACGGGGGTGGGAAGGAGTCCGGGGAGGATGCAGGAGCGGCAGCTGTGGCCCAGTAATCACCCGACCTGGGTCAGGAAAACCGTCCTTCCTGCTCCCTAAAGAGCATCCCCTTCCCACGCCCACTCCCATCCCACTGCCACTCAGCCGTCGAGGGGAGCGCACACCCCACAGGGACAGCCACACGCGGCGCCATCCACACGCGGCGCCAGCCACACGCGGCGCCAGCCACACGCAGTGCCATCCAGACGCAGCACCACCCACAGGGTACATGGGAGGAGCACCTCAGACCGCATCACGACAGGGCGGGAGAGAACAGTGCCCACCCCGAGGTTGCCGGCTTGTCATGAAGAACACGGCGCTGAGGACCAGGAACCCGTCCTAACAAGGCTCTACCCGGTGAGGGATGACACCCCACGGACGCTGCAGCCGGCCCAGAACCCAGCCTGTCCCATGGGCCTCTGTTCCGTGGAGCCCTGAGCCCATTCCCTGAACTGCCTCTGTGCTCCGCACGCTGCCGAGGGACAGAAGCCATGTCACAGAGGACAGGATGGGCAGTGCCAACAGAGGCACCTGCTGCGGGCTCAGAGGCCACGCCCAGGCAGCCCTACGAGAACCAGAGGGGACTCCAGGGGGCATGCCATGTGCCAAAAGCCATGTGCCAACATTGGCAAGAAAGGAGGGGCTAAGAGGAGGGTGGGAGCGGGGATGGGGCCGGCGATGGGAGCCAGGGCGGAGCGATGGCACTCACTGTGTATTCTGCATGCTTTTTTCCATACCATTTCATCCACTTCCTGAACTCGCGGTCCATGGTCTGGAAGGAAAGAAACCAAACGCCCATTACAAACTCTCAGAGCAGCGGGGCCTCGATGCGCCCGCCTGGGCAGGCCACTCAAAACACCCCACTTCTCAGAGGGCTGTGCCATGAGGTGGAGCTGAGCACCTCCCGCCTCGCTTGTGGCACGTGCTGTGAAACAAGCTCAGAGACGCCCCCGCAGTGCTTGGGCAGGCCTGGAGGGCCGGCCTGTGATAGGCCATGAGGGCATGCGGGCACCCTATTCACAGGCACACCCTGCAGGCAGCTAAGACGTCTTGGGCCTGGAAAGAACGCCGCCCAGACTCGCAAGTCCCACAGCAGGGGGGTGGAGGCACCCAGGGCATCACTTTCTCTGATGGTCCCCTGCCTCCAACACACCCCGGCCTCCAGACCTACTCACCTCTGCATACTTGGCCGGGATGTCTGCTTTCTCGACGCCATAGTGATGTTTGCAGTTGGTGGCAGCGGCGACCTGGAGCACGACCTGGCCCACACCTGTGATCAGAGAGATCCATCAGATACCACACAGCGCTCAGATGCCACCCGGGAGGCCATGCCAGCCTCGGAGACAGAGGCCACAAGGATGCAGCCATGAAGACCCACAGGGGAGGCCACAAGTCTTCACACATATCCGATGCTCCAAGGTCACTCAGGGTGAGACCAGGCCCCCAGTGGAGCCCCCACGAGGGGACGATCATCACAACGTGTCATCCATGGACATCACTTGGTGGCCTGCGAAACCAGAATTCATTTTGAGTCTAAAGGCCCTATGTGGTGTTCACTGTTCAGACAGGGCTGCCCGAGACTTGGCAGGTCTGGAAAGGCTCCCGTCCACCTCAAATTATCCCCGCACCACCACCACACAGACACGCAGCAACCTGGCTGATGAAATCTCACGGCACCCCAGGAAGGCTCATGAGCGGGACTGGACTGAGACTCAATGTGGGGTGGGAGAGGCAGGAAGGAGCCCCTGCAGTCAGGACGGTCTCCCGGCCGCCGCAGTTTCACAGCGTCAGCACACAACCCAGCAACCCCCAGCTCTAAGGGAGAAGGAGGGAACGGGGGCTGCAGATGTGCCAGCGCCAGGAGGGCGGAGGCAGCAGCACACACTGGGGGTGTCAAGCCGCCTCTGCTCCCGTTAGGCATCTCTGCGCTCCAGGGAATGAACCACAGCGCAACCACAGCAGGCACAGACCGCCACCACCACACCAGCGGGAAGAGAAGCACACAGGGACAGGGGCCCAGAGCCGGGCCAGCAAGTGCTAGGCCGTCACCTAAAACATATGAGCCTTTTTAATTTTTTGTTTTTGAGACAGGGTCTGATTCTGTCGCCTAGGCTGGACTGTAAGTGGTGAGATCCTGGCTCACTGCAGCCTCAATCTCTTGGGCTCAAGCAATCCTCCCACCTCAGCCTCCCAAAACACTGGGATTACAGGCAGAAGCCACTGATCCCAGCCAGATATGCCTTTTTTTTTTGAGACGGAGTCTCACTCTGTCACCCAGGCCGGAGTACAGTGATGTGATCTCAGCTCACCACAACCTCCACCTCCAAAGTTCAAGCAATTCTCCTGCCTCAGCCTCCCGAGTAGCTGGGATTACAGGCATGCGCCACCACACCCAGCTAATTTTTGTACTTTTAGTAGAGAAGAGGTTTCACCATGTTGGCCAGGCTGGTCTTGAACTCCTGACCTCAGGAGCTCAGCTCCGCCTGCCTTGACCTCCCATAGTGCTGGGATTACAGGCGTGAGCCACCACACCCAGCCAATATACATTCTTTTTATTGCATTTTTAAAATTTGGAAATAAATTTAAGTAAGTAAACAGAGATGGGGTCTTGCTATGCTGACCAGCCTGGTCTTGAACTCCTGGCCTCAAGCAATCTCCCATCTCAGCCTTCCAAGCGCTAAGATGACAGGTGTGAGCCGCCACACCCGGTCTGTGCAAAGTCCTCTTGGTCCCTGCCCTCGGGGCCCCTCCCCCATGTCAAAGCCAGGACTGTGGAGTGGGCAGATGTGGGGCTCGCACGGCTGCAGGCACGAGGTTCACACAGCCATCGAGGTCCACGAAGCCCACAGACAGTGTAGACGCTGTGGGGACAGTGTAGACGCTGTGGGGACAGTGTAGACGCTGTGGAGACGGGGCCTCCGCCGTCTGACCCTTGTCGGCCGGTGGCCCCGTCAGCCCTGCCTGGATGGGGTGGTCCCATCAGGAACGAGTCAGGCTGATGAGGTTGTTCCTGAGCTGACCGCTCCTCTATGCCTCGGCCAGGCCACGCCGGGGCTGAAGAGCCAGGCCACGCCGGGGCTGAAGAGCCAGGCCATGCCGGGGCTCAAGACAGGGCCGGGAACCTACACCTGGGGCCTGGTCTCAAGGGGCCCTGACCGTGGTTGAGAGGTGACGACACCTCACAAGCAGAGCCTGTCGCCTGTCAGACTCTGAGTGCAGGGAGAGGCTGAAAGAATGCCAGCAGGTGGGAGGTGGTCTGTGGGGACTCACCGAGGCCACCCTGAGCCCCAACCTGGGAGGGGCAGGGCGTGGCCCAGATGCAGGGGTACTGAGGGAGGCTGGGGGTGCAGGGAAGGCGAGAGGGCCTCCACGAGCGCAGGGACCTGGGGTTTTCCTCTGCATGGGACCTTTCCAGCCTCTGCAAAGGGAGCAGATGTGCCCAGGGAAGGACCGCAGTAGGCTGTAGTGTGGGTGGGGACTGGGCTGGGGCCCATGCTAGCGAGTGGCAGCTTCTGGGGGTGAGCGACAGAGGGGCACAGGTCTAGCTCCCCAGCTGGTGGGAGGCAGGGGAGAAGCAGAGTCTCTGGGCACCTGGAAGGATGGGCCTGGTCTGGGAACAACTGGGTTTCTGCGATTTCTCCCCTCTGGGTAGAGCCCCGGGCTCCGGGGAAGGTCAGGGCTGGGGAAGGAAGGGACCCACAGCGGGACAGAAGGGCCAGGAAAAGGAAGCGCCGTCCACGCCAACATCGCGAGTCCTGTTCAACTCTTCTCCAAGCAGGTGTGGGTCAGGCACAGAGTGTGTGGCCTGGAAGTGCACCGCAGCTGGGCGTGGCGGACGACACTCACCGCTCCCCAAGTCCACAAACAGGTCGTCGTCGGTCATCTTGATCTCGTCAATCATCTGGGCCACCAGGTCGAAGGAGGTCTCCCCGTACACCTCAGGGGAGAAGGGCTCGTAGTTGTTGAGCTTCTCGGGGTCAGTCACCGAGTGGTTGTAGACCTGCTGCAGGATGTGGCGCAGGAGCCCGGTGGACGGCCGCGTGTTCAGCTTCATGGGCTGCGTGGTGCCCTTCCACTGCGGACGGAGGGTGGCCTGGCCACGTCACATAAACTGTACGGCTACAGGCTGCCCAGCCCCTCCGCCCCTGAGACCTAGGCCCTTTCCCAGCAGAAGCAGGGAGCTGGCTGCAGGGCCTCTCGTCCCTCTGTGGGGTGGCCGCCAGGTTCCCAGGTCGGTTTCCAACCCAGCCCCATTTCCTACAAGCAACAAAACAGCATCCCCAGAGACAGGCCCCATCTCAGAGGGGTCCCAGGAGGCTCCTCCTCCCACCACAGGCCTCTCTCCTCACCGGCAAGACCGCCGAGACCACCATCCCTCCTCTGGGCCGAGGCAGCAGGGCGGGGGTGCTGGCACCAAGGGACCCCCATCAGGTGCCCCGAACCCCGTGAAAGCCTTGAGACTACCACACCTCATCTGACTCAACCACCTGGAACCCCACCTCCCTTCCCACCGCCTGCAGCAGGCTGAGCTGGTCCCCTCTGGCCCCGGCCAGCTCAGTTCTCAGGGGCCTCAGAGCTGCATGCACGCGGTGAAGGGAAGCCAGGGCAGGGTGGCAGGCCCATGGGGTGGCGCAGCCCAGCCCCACTCAGGAGGGCTGAGTGAGCCCATGCCGCCCCCAGCAGGACTCCCTCCACAGCAAGACCTTCAAGAAAGAGCTTCCCTGCCCTCACGCACCAGGGGCCCCCGGCGCCTTCTAGAACATGGGAAGCAGCACGGTCCCCTCCCTGCTACACCCCAGCTCGCTGTGTCCCCCGTCCTTTGTGAGGAAAGCCTCACGAGACACGGCAGGACCGGGGTGCCCAAGCGTGCAGCCCAGGCCAGCATCCAGCCTGATGAAGGCAGGCGGTGTGGGGGAGGTACAAGGGGACAGCCGGTATTCACACAGCCGGGGAGGACAGGGACCCACCTCTGCTGGGGCCGCGGCCACAAACCCAGGGTTGCAGAGACATGTGCAGACACCACAACCCTCAGGGCCCTGCCTCAGCACACAAACCACGGACGGCTCTGCGTTGACACATGGCCACAGCACGCAGTTGGCAGGGCCCACGAGGACACAGCCCAGCCGCAGCAGCCCCCACACTACTCATCCACAGACCACGGTCCCCCCATGCTGCACATTCCAATCCCTGGGGGCTCTAAGGGGAGCCCTGTGCCACAAGGTGGTGACGTAAGGGGTCTGGGAGCCCAGCACTACTACTGACCGCCTGGGCAGGGGCAAGCCACCTACCAGCTGGTGGATGCTATCGATGGCGCGGTTGTACTTGTCGCAGAGCCTCTGCATGCTCTCGAAGCTGAAAAAGGCAAGGGAAGGCCCTGGTCACACGGGCCAGAGCGAGCCGCATGCATAGGAGGGGACAGCACACGGACAGGGCAGGCTCCAAGGTGTGGTCTCTGCCTGGACAGCCACTAGCCAGCTGGCCAAGACCCCTCTGGTAGAAGCCTCACTTTCCACCCTGATGGAGATTTCAGGTTTGACGCACAGGCGAGGAGGCCGTCCGAGAGTCCGGTGCAGGAAAGTGTGGACCTGCCCAGGTTCCCCACACAAAGCCGAGGTCCAGGTGTGCTGGAGGCGTGAGGAGAGAAAGAGGGCTCGAGGGGGACTGAGGCCGGACCAACAGCAGGGACCCCTGGGGCAGGCCAAGAGGGTCTTCCTTGCCCTGGCTGGGGACAGCCACCATCGCCAGAGGTAGGTGAATGGCTGGGGTCCCAGGGATCACTGGGCCTCTGACTGGGCAGGTGCAGGAGGAGGGAGCACTGCAGAAAGGAGGGTGCCCCACCCACGCCCGCACTGCTCTGTGCATGTGTCCTTCAAAAGCTCCGACTCACTCACACGTCAGCAGTGTGTCACATCAGACATGGCACAGCAGGGTCCACCATGAGACTCAGTCCTCTGGCAGCACCTCTGTCCCGCTCAGCCCTAGCCGCAGGGCAATCCTTCATTACCTAAGTGCCTGCGCCCAACAGCATCCAGGGCAGGGCCAACCGGGCAGCAGGGGGCACCTGTGCGCCAGGGAGCGCCCACTGTCTGTGGGGCATGTGAGCCACAAGAAACACAGGCCACGCCCAGGCCCAGGCTCAGAGGGGCTTCCAGGGTGGGGGCAGGCCTGCTGCAGGGTCTGCCTGGCCTCGTCTGTCCAGTCTCGACCTGGGATAACTTGCTCATCTTCCAAGCCTGTTGGACCCGCTGGCAAAATGTGGACGAGCGCGTCTGTCCCAGCACTTCAGAAGGTGTCCAGAGCAGACCAAGAGACGGGAGGAGGAGGGGCCACCTGTCACACACAGTGGCTCTCACCGGGGACCCCAGGAACATGGCGAGGCAAGCCACAGGAGACAGGGACCCTGCTCGGCACCCTGCAGTGCCCAGGACAGTCCCGCCAGAGAACAATCCAGTCCCCAGCACCAAGGGGACCTGCACCTGTGCGGGGGGCGGGGCGCAGCTGGGACTTTCCTCCACCTCCTTCCTCCGCCGCCTCCACGTGCACGCAGGCAGCTTCCTCCCAAGAGCAACCCCAAGAGCCTGGCAGATGCTCCGAGACGTGGCTGCGCAATCAGACCCCTGCTCCCGCCCCATCCCCAGCCTCATGCTCTTCCTGCCTCGCTCTGGCAGCCCTGAGTTCACCTGGGCAGTGTGTGCCCGAGGTTCACACTTTCCCTTCCTCATAGGAAAACCTGTGCTCCAAAGGCCAGGTTCACGCTTTCCTTAAGCAGCAGCTGCAGGGGATAAAGCAAGAGCACTTAAGAACAAAAGCCAGCTGACAGCCCCGGGAGCACGGCCACACAGAACCTGGATCATCCGGAGGACGAAGGACACACGGGCGGAGGTAGCCCAGGTGGTGTGAAGGGCCAGCAGGCACCGTGTGGGCCTCGGTCCATGAGCAGCATCTGGCCAGGGCCGGATGATCCAACAGAGCCAGCCTGCTGCCTCCCGCCTTTCCCACAGCTCCGGGGAGCAGTGCTGGCCCTTCCTGTGTTTTCTTCTACACACCGCCTTCAACCCTGATAACCAGACCCTCCCAAAATCATCTCTGCACACTCCCGGGAAGAGACCCCTCCCTGGCAGGATGTGCAAGTGCAGGTGCTCAGAGGAGCTGGGCTGTCCTTGGCCTGAAGCCCTGACGGCTTGGTCCCTCAGGTGGTCCTCCCAGCTCCAACGATTACCCCCTGCCCAGCCTGTCCCTGACGTCCTTCCAGCCTTGGCCAAGACCATCCCACGCGAAGGGGAAGGATGCCACACACCCACGTGCAGCGGCGCCGTGAGCACAGCGTCTGACACGCTCGCTGCTCAGAGCCAAGGCAGACGCTGGCCATACACAAGTGAGGCGCCATAAGCGCCCCAGGTTAATATGAAACGGCTCAGCCCAACAACACCTGCCCACCTGAGAGGCCTCCGGATCCTAATAAAGCTCCTGATCACTGGGAGCTTCTAGGTGACGGGAGCATCTTTTGTTGTAAGGTCCTGGGTGGGGTAAAGCCCAAGCTGCAGTAAGAAGCTTAGAGAGAGATGGAGGTAATCATCAAGCAAGTCTCCAAGAAGCCTCCGTGAAAACCCGAAAGCACAGGGTGCAAAGAGCTTTGGGGTGAGTGCACCCCAACTCCACGGAGACATAGCTCTGTGCAGGGCCCTGCAGGCCCCTCCCTGTGGACCCTGCCATGCGGCTGTTTATCTGCACGCTGCATCACACCCTTTATACTAAACCAGGGAAGGGCCCAGCACACCATCACGCCTGATGAGGGGTGGCGAGAGGCCCGGACTTGCGGGGCAGGTGGTGTGAAATCCACGGCAGCGGGTCGGCATGGAGGACCCTGCCAGCAACGCACTTGTCTGCTTGTGGGGTACCAGGGTGCTGACCAGGGAATGGGCAGGGCTTGAGGGAGGGACACAGGATCTCAAGGCTTACTGAGGCTGAGACCTCTGACCACAGACAAAGGAGCCCCCCCCACACGCCAGCGAGGCCGGAGAGCCAGGTAAAGTGCAGCCATGTGCTCAGCCTGGGAGGACGCCAGGGCCCTCTAGGCTTGACTCTCTGTGGAGAGGGGCTCACCTAAGCTCACAACAGCATAGCCCTTGACGGAGGACTACTCTGTTGATTTCAGACTCCCCAGAGCTGAAAAAGGCGTGAGCCTGGAATGTCTTCATTCTCAAAGAAAAACAAAACACTTCCAAGCAAGCATTCCAGAGACAGCCCTGCCCCTCTCCACCCACAAGACCCTCCTCCAAGACCCAGAAGCTGCCAGGGCAACACTGCTAACAGCCACAGGGCTGGAGACAGAGGAACTAACTAAACCCAACCGAGACCTAAGCAGAGCTGCCAAGGAGCCTAAGGTCGCCCAGGCCCTCCCAGCAGCCTCAGGCAGCAACTCGGACTTCTGGCCGTCAGCCGCCCGCTATAAAAAGAGCCATCACTAGCGCAGGCTGACTCCGCACATGCCAATCCCACTTTCCACAGCCGGAGTTTCCAATTCTGTCCAGCCTCTGACAGCCTTTGCCAAGAGTTGACAAACATTTCCTACCAAAATAACTTTATGGTGGCCACGGCCAACTCTAAAAGGAAATTTCAGATCAGCCTGCACCATCTAAGAAGAGCTAATTATAGGATGCGTCCTCCTGTCCTCCCCAAGAGCCAAGTCTGTCCTCAGAGCGGAATGGCTGGGCAGGACTCTGCTTACCTTTTGGTGTCATAGTCAATTAAAACGTAATTCTCCATAGCGAGCTTGAGATCCGGGATTTCTTCACAGACCCATCTGAAACACAGCAGCAGAAACGATCAGGAGGGGTTTGGTTTTTTTGGTTCTGTTTTTTGTCTTTTTGTTTGTTTGTTCGTTTTTGAGACAGAGTCTTGCTCTGTCGCCCAGGCTGGAGTGCACTATTGTGATTTTGGTTCACAGCAACCTCCACCTCCCGGGTTCAAGTGATTCTCCTGCCTCAGCCTCCCGAGTAGCTGGAATTACAGGCACCCGCCACCACGCCCGGCTAATTTTTGTATTTTTAGTAGAGATGGGGTTAGGCCATGTTGGCCAGGCTGGTCTCGAACTCCTGATCTGAAGCGATCTGCCCACCTCAGCCTCCCACAGCGCTGGGATTACAGGCGTGAAAATCTTGAGCATTACCAGCATGTTCTTAAACACTGGATCCTCTCCAACAGAAAACAGACATCCCTACCACTCCACTCAGAGTGGAGAGAGAAGGGAGGCGTGACTTCAAAACTAAGGCTACGATGTGCACCACAAAGCTGTTACTGAAGTACACTGATTTTACATGGCTACCAGGCCACATACCGGTGGCTCTGGGGAGCTAAGTGAACGCACCTGCTACAGGGCTGGTCTAGGGACCCACTGGCCACATCAGAGCTCAAAAAGCAACCGATCGACTAGAAACTAAAGTCAACTGGTGCCAGGCGTGGTGGCTCACACCTGTAATCCCAGCACTTTGGGAGGCCGAGGTGGGCAGATCACGAGGTCAGGAGTTTGAGACCAGCCTGACCAACATGAAGAAACTCCATCTCTACTAAATATACAAAATTAGCCAGGCATGGTGTTACATGCCTATAATCCCAGCTACTCAGGAGGCTGAGGCAAGAGAATCGCTCGAACCTGGGAGGTGGAGGTTGCAGTGAGCCGAGATCGCGCCACTGCACTCCAGCCTGGGCACCAAAAGCGAAAACTCCATCTCAAAAATAAATAAATAAATAAAATAAAGCCAACTGGAATTTGAAGAATTAACTAATCTCAAAATACAGCAGAGCTTCATCAACAAACACTGCCAGGAAAAATGAGGCTGAGGGGGCCACAGATGAAGAGACGGAAACAAACCAGCCCATTAAAACTCTTTGACCTCACTTGGATCCTGATACCATATTGAACACGATCATGAAGGCCGGGCGCAGTGGCTCTCGCCTGTCATCCCAGCACTGTGGGAGGCTGAAGCGGGTAGATCACCTGTGGTCAGGAGTTCACGAGCAGCCTGGCCAACATGGTGAAACCCCACCTGTACTAAAAATACAAAATTAGCCAGGTGTGGTGGCACATGCCTGTAGTCCCAGCTACTTGGGAGGCTGAGGCAGGAGAGCTGCTTGAACCCAGGAGGCAGAGGTTGCAGTGAGCTGAGATCATGCCCTTGCACTCCAGCCTGGGCAACAGAGCGAGACTCCGTCTCAAAAAAAAAAAGACCCAATCATGAAAGGGGCATCATCCCTGCAGAACTTAGACAGTAAGAGGAGAATCAGGGATACTAAGAAAATGGAGCCAGGTGTGGTAGTTCATGCCTGTAGTCCCTGGTATTTGGGAGGCTGGGGCAGGAGAATCACTTCAACCTGGGAGGTTGAAGCTGCAGTGAGCCAAGATGGTGCCACTTCACTCCAGCTTGGGTGACAGAGCGAGACTGTCTCCACAATAAAAACAAAAGAAAATGGTATACCAACAAATCCAACAGCCTCAATGAAATCAACATCCCCCGAGGGACACAAATGACCAAAACCGACACAGAAGAAACAACAGCTCCGCAGCTCTACACCTGTCAGAGTTAGCTTCCTAGAGACGGCTCCAGGCCTTGACGGCTTCACTGGTGAATTCCATTAAACACTGACAAGACACAACACTAAACCTACAGAAACTTTTTCAGTTTTTATGCAGCCAGCATCACCCTGACACCAAAACCATAGAGACACAAAGGGCTGGAAAGAAAGGACAAGAAAGGAAACAGCCGACCAACATCCCCTACCAACACACCCCACAATCCCTTAAAACGTGAGGGAACTGCACAGTGGCACCTCACAACCACGCGCAGCACCTCCCGGGGAGGAAAAGCTGCTTCACTCTAAAATTAGTCACTGCAATTCACCAAAGGAACCAGGACAGAGATCTGAGCAGCCCCACGTGGGCAGGGGGAAAAGCACGCAGGACGGCATTCGGTGCCATCAGGACAGTACCCACAAGAGGCCAGAAATGGAAGAGCACGCCTTCCACTTGAAAACGGCAAGGGATCAGTCACCGAGCCACTGTGACAGCAGCAGGCCCACCTTCCCCAGCCGCCTGGCCTGCGGGTCTGCAGGAGGGAACAGGGAGGGATGGGGGTTTGGCCTCTGCTCCCCACTCCTCTCGACCTGCTAAGTCCAGCTGGCAGCTTTCCGGAACTCCGAGAGCAGCTTCATCGCCCCCAACCCACACCAAGTCCCTACCCAGCCACAGACTCCAACCAGCTGGCCAGGACCCAACCTCAGGTTCAGGTGCCCCCGAGACCCCTCCACACTGAGAGACACAGCATCCTGTCAGAAGGGCTGCAGTACCTGCCCTCTGCGATTATTGGTGCCTCTCGTCACCCCTCCCCAGCCTGGTCAACACCCTGCACACCTGGACGACACCGGCAGGGGACCCCACGACGCAGATCACGAAAAGCCCCAGGCACTGAGCGAGGCCCCCGAGATCGACGCGAGCAAGGCCGTCTGCAGTTACTTCTCATCACATCGTCCAGGAGGTCCTGGCCAGAGCAACTTGGCAAGAAAAACACTCAAGCAGCAAGCAGCCTGAAAGGAGCAGCCGTATGGCGTTCACTCAGTCCCGTGGTTCTGCGCCACAGAGCACGCTAAGGGATACGTGTGGACGCCACCAGAGCTCAGCACAGGCAAGGCCGGCAGACAAAAGGGAGCAGTCTTTACACATACTGGCAGCAAAGGATTGTCAAAATGCCACATAAAAAAGCACCAAAGGCCGAGCGCAGTGGCTCACATCTGTAACCCCAGTGCTTTGGGAGGCTGAGGCGGGTGGATCACGAGGTCAGGAGTTCGAGACCAGCCTGATCAACATGGTGAAACGCCATCTCTACTAAAAATACAAAAATTTGCCAGACATGGTGGTGGGTGCCTGTAATCCCAGCTACTCGGAAGACTGAGGAAGAAGAATTGCTTGAACCTGGAAGACGGAGGTTGCAGTGAGCCGAGATCATACCACCGTACTCCAGCCTGGGTCAGAAAGCGAGACTCCGCCTCGAAAAAAAAAAAAGCACTGGGCTGGGCGCAGTGGCTCAAGCCTGTAATCCCAGCACTTTGGGAGGCCGAGACGGGCGGATCATGAGGTCAGGAGTTCGAGACCATCCTGGCTAACACGGTGAAACCCCGCCTCTACTAAAAAATACAAAAAGCTAGCCGGGCGAGGTGGCGGGCGCCTGTAGTCCCAGCTACTCGGGAGGCTGAGGCAGGAGAATGGCATAAACCTGGGAGGCGGAGCTTGCAGTGAGCTGAGATCCGGCCACTGCACTCCAGCCAGGGTGACAGAGCGAGACTCCGTCTCAAAAAAAAAAAAAAAAAAAAAAGCACTGAAACAGGAATACCTGGGAGTGACATCGTTTAAACACCCCTTTCCCCAAACTGAACTGCAGGCTCAAACCAATTTCCAGAAAAAGCCGACTTGGCTTTTCTGGAGAAATGGAGAGGCTGATTCTCAAGTGGACATCCGAACGAGGAGGGCCTGGGACGGCCAAACCATCCTGAAACAACAGCCCTCCCTGCACTTCGGGAGGCCGCGGGGGCTGGATCACTTGAGGCCAGGAGTTTGAGACCGGCCTGGTCAACATGGCAAAATCCCATCTCTACTAAAAACACAAAAATTAGCTGGGCATGGTTGCAAGCACCTGTAATCCCTGCTACTTGGGAGGCTGAGGCAGGAGAATTGCTTGCACCCAGGAGGTGGAGGCTGCAGTGAGCTGAGATGGCGCCACTGTACTCCAGCCTGAACAGCAGAGCTAGACTCTGACCCAAAACACCACCACCACTGTGGGAGGACATGCTCGGGGCGCTGGCCGTATGGGACTGGATGGTGTTTGCCGTGTCAGAACGCCATCAATGTTTCTGGGGAAGTGAGACAGAAAAGGTCTGTGCAGCGTCACACCGTGAGAACCCTGGTCACGTGCTGGGGACGCACAGCAGAAAGCAGCCTGTCCAGGGGGTTTGAGTTTCGAGGCCTCTGCCTACACCACGGATGCCCAGGTGTTGGTGCGCACCCCTGTGCCTGGACCCCTGCTCCCTACAACACTTAAGCTCCAGATGCACTCCCCAGAAAACACACAAGGTTCAAACAAGACAGTCAGCTCCGAGCCCTACAGGAGGAGAGCATGCAGCCAGACAGGCACCCTCACCGTCACCACCTGAGATCCGGGGACCTGGGGTCTCCTCAGCAAGGCACCCTCACCGTCACCGCCTGAGATCCGGGGGCCCGGGGTCTCCCCGGCGAGGCACCCTCACCGTCACCGCCTGAGATCCGGGGGCCCGGGGTCTCCCCGGCGAGGCACCCTCACCGTCACCGCCTGAGATCCGGGGGCCCGGGGTCTCCCCGGCGAGGCACCCTCACCTTCACCGCCTGAGATCCGGGGGCCCGGGGTCTCCCCGGCGAGGCACCC
>NC_045454.1:50638906-50645147 GCF_002776525.5 Piliocolobus tephrosceles
GGGGACCCGGGGTCTCCCCGGCGAGACACCCTCACCGTCACCGCCTGAGATCCGGGGGCCTGGGGTCTCCTCCGACCCCAGAAGCCTGTGCGGGCCACTTCCCATGGGGAGCAGATGCAACTCACCTGCTGCCTGAGCACCTCGAGACCCACCAGCAAGAGCCTGGTCACAGTGGGGCTTCCACACCTGCTGCACCAAGACCCTAACCCAGAGAGACTGCGTCTGGGCATCACTGGCAGAACCTGCACAGACAACACCGACCTGGGGAAGCCACAGCACTGGAGCACTCTTTCTTGTCTGGGTTTTGTTTTTTGAGACAGGGTCTCACTCTGTTGCCTGGCTGGTGGGCGGTGGCACAATCACAGTGCCACTGGTCTCAGTGCAAGTGATCCTCCTGGGCTCAAGTGATCCTCCCACCTCAGCCCCCCAAGCAGCTGGGACTACAGGCATGCACCACCATGCCCAGCTAATTTTTTACTTTCTTGTAGACACGGGGTCTCATTATGTTGCCCGGCCAATCTCCAGCTCCTAGATTCAAATGATCAGCCCTCCCAGCCTCCCAAAGTGCTGGGAGTCTAGGCACGAGCCACCATGCCCAGCTGCACATTCTTATTTATTTATTTATTTATTTATTTGCAATGGAGTCTCACTCTTATCGCCCAGGCTGGAGTGCAGTGGCACCATCTTGGGTCACTGCAACCTCCACCTCCTGGGATCAAGCTATTCGCCCGCCTCAGCCAACTAGCTGAGACTACAGGCACCCGCCATCACATCCGGCTAATTTTTGTATTTTTTTAGTAAAGACAGGGTTTCATCAAGTTGCCCAGGCTGGTCTCGAACTCCTGGCTTCAAGTGATCTCCCTGCCTCAGCCTTCCAAAGTGCTGGGATTACAGACGTGAGCCAGCGCACACGGCTTGAGCGTCCTTAAAAAGACTGCAGGGCCCTATGTGAGGAGCACCCACAGAGGCCCACGCCAGCACAGTCTTGGCCCCTGGCTGCAGTAAGAGAAATCCAGGCAGAGAGGCGGCTGGCTGCCAGGAGCATGCTGCAGCTGGGCTTGGGCGGGGGCTGGGCTGGGGCCCAGCTGCCTGATCCAGAGCCCTCCCTCCAACCATAACACCAGGATTCTTTTACGAAGAACAAAGGGACCCCTACTCCACTGCCTGGTCCACAGATCACGACATTAAAAAAAACCAGATCCCACGTTCTAAGCACAGGCCCTGGGTCAGGCCCACCCTGGCAGACCTACACAAACGATTTCACTGAATCCTCAAACACCCTGGCCGGGGAGGGGCTGCCGGGCCCCAACAGTGAACCACAGTCCTCAGGAGCCAGGGCCTGGCACAAAGCCACCGGCCAAGAGCAGCTCGGCGTGGCCCTTGTGGCAGCTGCAGGCCTGGGCAGATGCTGGGCGTGTGCACGGGCGGTGTCCTCACACCCAGCATGCCAAGGAACAGCCCAGAAAGACGCCAGGGCCACATGGACACGTGGCCTCCCTGCAGGTGCCACACAATGAGGGTTCTGACCCTGAGCACCTGAGACAGGCAGAATGCCGGCCACCCTGGGCAGCTTCCCAGTGGGCAGCAGAGAGGCCCCCGGAGGGCCTTCCTGCACTGTCGCTGCAGACCCTGGAGCCCAGGCTGGAGCTCACGAGGACGGGATGGCCTCCTCCTCCTGCCCATTCAAGTCACCCCCGGAACGCTCCTCTCTGTACCCATGGGGCAGACACAGGAGGCCGTCAAAGGCACGTGAGGGTGAAGGTCAGCCCAAAAGCCACAGTGGGGAAACTGACAAGGAGACAGAGGAAGGCGGTGCAACGCCCCTGGAGGACCCACCGGACACTCCACCAGCTCAGGACTTCTGCACCCACTGGCCAGGAACAGAGCTGGAGGAAGCAGCTCTACCTGACCCTGGGTCCCCCCCGATCCGCTTCGCAACACCTCCAGGAATCCACCCCTGCGGAAGCCATCCCCACAACACAGTCTGCAGGGCACAGGTGCCCACGGAAGCGGCCCCGGGCTCTGAAGACAACACGCTGCAGGCCGTGTACTCACCGGATGGTCTCGATGATTTCATGAGCAGCATCGTGATGTTTGTCCTGAGAGAGAAAGAGAGAGAGAGAGAGAGGGAGGGCGGTTTGAGATGCAGAGCCATCCTCCACCCCGTGAGCCCGTCGCTCTTTTCCCAGACAAGCGATGCCATCAACTTCCCACCTCTTCATTTCCCAACTGGTGCAACTCCCAAGCCCACCACCAGGGGGGACCACCAGAGACATTCCTAGACCCTGGACCACCAAGGGACACAGACCTTGCCAGGGACCTACTCCTGGCACGCTGTGTCCTGCCACAGGCAGACAGCAGGGAGAGGCTGGCATGGAGTCTATGGCCCCCGGCCCTGCTTCTTTCCTACCCTAGAGCAAACGGCCGCCCCATGTGTCTCCTCATTTTTTCCCTGGAGGTCAGCTGACTCAACACACCCCAAGCCCCTCAGGCCGCGCTATGCAGGACCACCAGGAATTCTCCCGATGCTGCTCCAGCCAGGGAGCTCCAGCCTGGTTGAGAGTCCTGCTTTGGCAAAGGCCTGGTACGTGACTGCAGGTGATGGAGCCTCCACGGGGCCTGTTTCCCCATCCGTACCATGGGAAAAATACCACTGGGCTAGCCCACTTGGGCAGCCGGGCCATAGCCCAGAACCTGCCACACCTAAAACCAAGTTCCTTGGCCTGACACAGACCCCTCCCTGTCCAGCACCCTGCCCTTCACTCTCTCTACAAGGCCAACGTCAAAGGCAGGTTCACATCCAGCAGGGCCACCCAAGCCTCTCTGACTCCACATCCATCACTGAGAATCAGAGACCAACTGCACACCACCAGAACACTTGTGCACTTTCCACATCGCGTCTGCATGCTACTGTGCTGATATAAACCCACAACAGGCTGGGTGCGGTGAGCAAACTACTTGAGCCAGGAGTTCGAGGCCAGCCTGGGAAACAGCGAGAACCCAAGTCTTTTTTTTTTTTGAGACGAAGTTTCACTCTTGTTGCCCAGGCTGGAGTGCGATGGTGCAATCTCGGCTCACTGCAATCTCTGCCTCCGGGAATCAAGGGATTCTCCTGCCTCAGCCTCCCGAGTAGCTGGGATTACTGGCATGAGCCACCACACCCAGCTAATTTTGTATTTTTTTAGTAGAGACGGAGTTTCTCGATGTTGATCAGGCTGGTCTCAAAATCCTGACCTCAGGTGATCCACCATCCTCAGCCTCCCAAAGTGCTGGAATTACAGGCCTGAGCCACCACACCCGGCCAGCCCATGTCTTTTTTACAAAAATGAACCATTTTTTTTTTTAAATCCCCATGAGGCAAACGCCGTAGCAATCACCAGTTGCAGATGCGACCCGCTGGATGTTGCAGTCCACAGGGCGCGTCAGAGGCGGCCCAGGCAGCCACACAGCCTCAGTGGGCCTTTCCCAGGGCAGAGAAAAAGCAACCAACGGAGCACCTGTGGACGCCACCTGACGAAACCCAAGGCCAGCATCACCGGAGTGAGACACGCAGCCACCACGAGCCTCCCAAGGCCCAGCGGGACGCAGCCCCCTCTGTGGGGCTCCTGCCGGGACGCAGAACCTCAGCACAATCCTGAGGAGCAGCCCAGCCTGACTGAGGGGTGCCACAGAGACCCCAGCGGGCTCTCCTCCAAAGGCCAGACCATGGGACACCCCCCCAGCTTTCCTTATGCACTGAGGGATCAGCCCAGATGGGGGAGACAGAAGACGCAAGGGCTCATGGCAGTGATGGGATGGGACGTATATACCGCTGCGCCACAGCTCCACCCACCTCCTGGTTCAGATCAGGGTACTGCGGTGAAATAAAGCCACATGGAAAGTCTCTGCGCAGCGCTTTGCAACTTTCTTCTCAGTCTAAAACCACTTCAGCCCGGGCGCGGTGGCTCATGCCTGGAATCCCAGCACTTTGGGAGGCCGAGACGGGCGGATCACGAGGTCAAGAGATCGAGACCATTCTGGCTAACAAGGTGAAACCCCATCTCTACTAAAAATACAAAAAATTAGCTGGGCGTGGCCGGGCACGGTGGCTCACACCTGTAATCCCAGCACTCTGGGAGAGTGCGGTGGCCGGATCACAAGGTCAGGAGATCAAGACCATCCTGGTGAACACAGTGAAACCCTGTCTCTACTAAAAAATACAAAAAATTAGCCAGGTGTAGTGGCCAATGCCTGTAGTCCCAGTTACTCAGGAGGCTGAGGCAGGAGAATGGCGTGAACCCGGGAGGCAGAGCTTGCAGTGAGCAGAGATGGCGCTACTGCACTCCAGCCTGGGCGACAGAGCAAGACTCCGTCTCAAAAAAAAAAACAAAAAACAATAAAAAACATTAGCTGGACATGGTGGCACACGCCTGTAGTCCCAGATACCCGGGAGGCTGGGCAGAATAGCTTGAACCCAGGAGGGAAAGGCTGCAGTGAGCCAAGATCGCACCATTGCACTCCAGCCTGAGCTACACAGCGAGACTCCGCCTCATAAAAGAAAAAAAAAAAAACACTTCAAAGTGAAGTGTTTTTTGGAGTTTTTTTTTTTTTTTGTACAAATGAGATCTCACCATGTTGGCCAGGCTGGTCTCGAACTCCTGGCCTCAAGTGAGCTGTCCACCTTCACCTCCCAAAGATATGGTGAAACGCCATCTCTACGAAAAATACCAAACAAAAAAAAAAAAAATGGCCGGGCATGGTGGCTCACACCTGTAATCACAGCACTTTGGGAGGCCGAGGCAGGTGGATCACTTGAGGTCAGGAGCTCAAGACCAGCCTGGCCAACACAGTGAAACCCAGCCTCTACCAAAAACACAAAAAAAATCTAGCTGGGCATGGTGTTGCATGCCTATAATCCCAGCTACTTGGGAGGCTGAGCCAGCAGATTCACTTGAACCCAGGAGGCAGAGGTTGCAGTGAGCTGAGACTGCACCACTGCACTCCAGCCTGGGCTACAGAATGAGACTCCATCTTAAAAAAAAAAAAAATACACGGTGGCTCAAGCCTGTAATCCCAGCACTTTGGGAGGCTGAGGCGGGCGGATCATGAGGTCGGGAGATCAAGACCATCCTGGCTAACACGGTGAAACCCCGTTTCTACTAAAAATACAAAAACTAGCCGGGTGAGGTGGCGGGCGCCTGTGGTGCCAGCTACTCGGGAGGCTGAGGCAGGAGAATGGCGTAAACCCGGGAGGCGGAGCTTGCAGTGAGCTGAGATCTGGCCACTGCACTCCAGTCCGGGCGCCAGAGCAAGACTCCGCCTCAAAAAAAAAAAAAAAAAAAAAAATAGCTAGGTGTGGTGGCACACACCTGTGACCCAAGCTACCTGGGGGCTGAGGCAGGAGAATCTCTTGAACCCGGGAAGCAGAGCTTGCAGTGAGCCAAGATCACAGCACGGCACTCCAATCTGGGCAGCAGAGTGAGATTCCAGCTCAAAAAAAAAAAAGAGAGAGAAAGAGAAATAGGAGGCAGGAGCGGGGGCTGGGCAGAGCGCGGAGCAGGGCAGGTGAGGGTGGCGAGGGAACAGGCGGCCCTTGCAGGCTCCTGACAAAGCGAAAATGGGGCCCCTTGCTCAAAGGTGGCTAACGAACCTCAACACGAGCTGGGCGCAGATCACGAGGTCAGGAATTCGAGGCCAGTCTGGCCAACGTGGCAAATACTAATGCCATAAATATTAGCTCTACTAATAATACAAAAATCATTGGTACTACTAATACAAAAATTATTGCCAGGCACAGTGGCTGACGCCTGTACTCTCAGCCCTTTGGGAGGCCAAGGCAGGTGGATCACGAGGTCAGGAGATCGAGACCATCCTGGCTAACACAGTCTAACAAACCCCGTCTCAATGAAAAACACAAAAAAATTAGCCGGGCGTGGTGGCGGACGCCTGTAGTCCCAGCTACTCAGGAGGCTGAAGCAGGAGAAAAGGTGAACCCGGTAGGCCGGGCTTGCAGTGAGCCGAATCGCGCCACTGCACTCCAGCCTGGGTGACAGAGCGAGACTCCATCTCACCAAAAAAAAAAAGGCCGGGCGCGGTGGCTCAAGCCTGTAATCCCAGCACTTTGAGAGGCCGAGACGGGCGGATCACAAGGTCAGGAGTTCGAGACCATCCTGGCTAACACGATGAAACCCCGTCTCTACTAAAAAATACAAAAAACTAGCCGGGCGAGGTGGCGGGCGCCTGTAGTCCCAGCTACTCGGAA
>NC_045454.1:50650147-50666068 GCF_002776525.5 Piliocolobus tephrosceles
GTCCCAGCTACTCGGAAGGCTGAGGCAGGAGAATGGCGTAAACCCGGGAGGCGGAGCTTGCAGTGAGCTGAGATCCGGCCACTGCACTCCAGCCTGGGCGGCAGAGCGAGACTCCGTCTCAAAAAAAAAAAAAAGTATTAGTACTATTACTAATACAAAAATTGTTAGTAGTACTAATAATACAAAAATGAGCCGGGTGTGGTGGCGGGTGCCTGTAATCCCAGCTACTGAGGAGGCTGAGGCAGGAGACTTGCTTGAACCCAGGAGGTAGAGGTTGCAGTGAGCCGAGATTGCACCACTGCACTCCAGCCTGGGCGACAAGAGCACAACTTTTTCTCCAAAAAAAAAAGTTCCTGCGGGATGTGACTGCGTGGGTGTGGCGAGTGTGGTACGTCTGGCTGTTTCCTATATATTTTGCGCTCTGCACAGCTCCGTCCCACCAGTCACATGTCGGGTGCCCATAGCCCTGAGTGGCCAGTGGCTGCTGTCGGGGCAGTGGCGCTCCACACGCCTCCCCTCACGGGGGAGTCTTCTTCCTGCGGACCCCCACGGAGTGCTGTGGGATGTTGCAGGGTGCAGCCGGAAGGGCTGGGTTCCGCACATCTGAAGCAAGACCCAGAGGGCCGGCCTCCTCTCTGGTCAGGGGCTGGGGACGGGAGGAAGGGGTGCTGGGCCTGCTCCCTCATGTCGGGGTCCTGCTTCTGAGACCCCTTTCCTCCTGCTCACAGTCAGGGCCCACGGCAGGGTCCCCCCTCCCTCCTCCCTCCTTCAGCCGGAAATCCAGCCTGCTGTGGTCCCTGCACTTCCTGTCTCTCCACAGCATCTTCCCGGGTGATCATCTGACAGAGGGCCCTGCCTCGCCCAGTTTCGGGGTTTTCTTGTCACCGGGAGTTGCTGTCTCAAAGTGGTGGCCAGAGGAGTTGCATGTCTGGCTGCCAGAGTGTTTCTGGCTGTGGCTGGAGTGTCCTGAGGCTGCGAAGGTTGGAGGGGGCTGTGGGCCCGAGTTCCCCTTCCTGGGATTCACAGCCAACCACTTCTCACAGGCCCGGGCCTTACTGGAGCACAGAACATTCCCGGGAGCCAGATGACTCACGGTGTGAGGGCTGGAAACGCTCTGATTTACAGCGGTGTCACCTGCCCATGCCTGCTCTCCTTGGCAGCGTGACATTATTTTGGGGGCCACATAAGTGTAGTTCTAAAAATAAGTGCCCCGCAGAAGCAGTAGCAGGGTGAACTCGCCTCTGCAACTCCCGCGAGCTGTGCCCTCTGCCCCACGCCTGTTTCGTCATGGTGCCTCGTTCCCCGTCACTCAGCTAGGGAGACAGTGTCCCCACCAGGCAGTGCGCCCCGAGTTACTGCCCCCATCTCCTCCTTGCTCGTGCTGCCTCCTGTCCAGAGGTGCCTTGTGGTGTGGGCTGCTGTGTGGACCGCGGGCTGGGGGCCAGGGCTTTGTGCAGACTTCACCAGGCTTTTCCGAATCCCAAAGGCCAAGAGGTGACATTCCCTCTCACGGTGGGCGGGTGTGCGGGGCCTGGAGGACGCCCGGCTGAGAGTGGATGTCTAGTAAAAGGAGCCTCAGCCAAGAGGCGTTTCCAGCACAGACTTGTTCCTAGAGGGCCCAGGGAACAGGCAGAGCCAGGCCACAGAGGTTGGGTGGCCATCCCAGGGCCCATGTCTACAGCAGCACGGCTGGGTTCGTACTCCTGGTCTGTGGGTGGGCGCCTCTGTGCGAAAGAGCCCAGCGCTGGCTTCCAGCTCTTGTGTTGGAGTTCCTTTTTTTTTTTTTTGAGATGGAGTTTTGCTCTTGTTGCTGAGGCTGGAGTGTAGTGGTGCGGTCTCAGCTCATCGCAACCTCTACCTCCCAGGTTCAATGGTGCAGTCTCAGCTCACGGCAACCTCCACTTCCTGGGTTCAAGCGATTTTCCTGTCTCAGCCTCCTGAGTAGCTGCTGGGATTACAGGCGTCGGTCACCACGCCCGGCTACTTTTTTGTATTTTTAGTAGAGGCTAAATGTTCATGTTGGCCAGGCTGGTCTCGAACTCCTGACCTCAGGTGTTCCACCGGCCTCCCAAACTGCAGGGATTAGAGGCGTGAGCCACCGCGGCCGGCCCACACCTGGCTATTTTTCATTTTAGTAGAGACGGGGTTTTACCATGTTGGCCAGGCTGGTCTTGAACTCCTGACCTCAGGCGATCCGCCCACTTTGGCCTTCCAAAGTGCTGGGATTATAGGCATGAGTCACCGCGCCCGGCCAGAACCATTTTTTAATTACATGATAAAATGATAATATTCTAGTTATACTTGGTTAAATAAGTTATGAAAATTTATATCCTGGGCCAGACGCAGTGGCCCATGCCTGGGGTTCCAGCAACTTGGGAGGCTGATGCAGGAGGATCACTGGAGCCCGGGAGTTTGAGGCCACAGCAAATCACGATCGTCACTGCACTCGAAACCTGGGCAACACGGCAAGATCTCAACTCTAGAAAGATAAAAATATTGGCCAGGCGCGGTGGCTCACGCCTGTAATCCCAGCACTTTGGGAGGCCAAGGCAGGCAGATCACAAGGTCAAGAGATCGAGATCATCCTGGCTAACACAATGAAACCGCGTCTCTACTAAAAATACAAAAAATTAGCCAGGCGAGGTGGCAGGCGCCTGTAGTTCCAGCTACTTGGGAGGTTGAGGCAGGAGAATGGCGTGAACCCGGGAGGCGGAGCTTGTAGTGAGACGAGATCGCGCCACTGCACTCCAGCCTGGGCGACCAAAAGAGATTCCGTCTCAAAAAAAAAAAAAAAATTTAAAAATTAAGGCCGGGCGCGGTGGCTCAAGCCTGTAATCCCAGCACTTTGGGAGGCCGAGACGGGCGGATCACGAGGTCAGGAGATCGAGACCATCCTGGCTAACACTGTGAAACCCCGTCTCTACTAAAAATACAAAAAACTAGCCGGGCGAGGTGGCGGGCGCCTGCAGTCCCAGCTACTCGGGAGGCTGAGGCAGGAGAATGGCGTAAACCCGGGAGGCGGAGCTTGCAGTGAGCTGAGATCCGGCCACAGCACTCCAGCCCGGGCGACAGAGCAAGACTCCGTCTCAAAAAAAAAAAAAAAAATTAAAAAAGAAGCCAGACACAGTGGCTTATGCCTGTAATCCCAGCACTCTGGGAGGATGAGGCAGGAGGACTGCTTGAAGCTAGGAGTTTGAGATCAGCCTGGACAACATATTGAGACCCTCATCTCTCCAAAAAAAATATTTTTTTTTTTAGTTAGCTGCGCATGGCAGGTGCGTCTGTATTCTCAGCTATTTGGGAGACTGAAGTGGGAGGATCCCTTGTGCCCAGGAGTTTAAGGCTGCAGTGAGCTGTGATCACACCAATGCACTCCAGCCTGGGTGAACAGCGAGACTCTATCTCTAAAAAAAGGAAAAACAAAATTTATCTTAGCTTTTTAAAAATGTGGCTACTGGAAACAGTTAAATCACACATGTACCTTATGGAGTATTTCTGCAGCCTTACCTCACAGGACCTAATTCTACCTTCCTAGTTGACAAAGTTTTTTATTTTTATTTTTTTGGAGTTTCATTCTTGTTGCCCAGGCTGGAGTGCAATGGCACGATCTCAGCTCACTGCAACCTCCGCCTCCTGGGTTCAAGTGATTCTCCTGCCTCAGCCTCCCAAGTGGCTGGGATTACAGGCGTGCGCCACCACACCTGGCTAATTTTGTATTTTTAGTAGAGACGGGGTTTCTCCACGTGGGTCAGGCTAGTCTCGAACTCCCAATCTCAGGTGATCCACCTGCCTCGGCCTCCCAAAGTCCTGGCATTACAGGTGTGAGCCACCATGCCTGGTCCGACAGAGCATTTTTAGACTTGACCCTGAACCCAAGGTCCACACAGGCCCTGGCCTAAGTCCACACAGCTAATTCACAGCAGAGCTGGGCCTGGACATCAGATCGTGTTGCTTCCTGGCTGAGCATCTGTCTGCAGGATCAAGGGCAGTGTGAAAAGGGGACTCAGACCTCCACAGGAGGAGGACAGGGCCTCCTGAGAGCTCCAAGGAGAGCTCAGATCAAGGATGGTTGACAAGGCTTCAGCTGACTTGATAATAACTAGTCCATCTGCAACAGCCCCAGCTGGCTAGGCCCAGCGGTGCACACCTGTAGTCCCAGCACTGCGGGAGGCTGAGGTGGGAGGACCGCCTGAGCCGGGACTGCAAGGTTGCAGTGAGTTATGATCATGCCACTATATTCCAGTACTCCAGCCTGGGTGACAGAGAGTTCATTTCAAACAAACAAACAGCCCAAGCTACCCAGCAACCAAAGGAGCTCCCTGTAAACATGCCAAGCAACTGGACACTGGAGGTGCTCAGGAGGGGCTGAGGCCACCCACACAGGCCACTGGGAAGCTGTGAGAGGAAGCTCTGCTCACCAGGCCTCTGCTTTCCTAAAACATGACCAGAGCAACGCCATCTTAAAGTGCACAGCTAGGCACTCGCAAGGTACCTGGAAGGTTCACACTTACGAGCTGACCACCAAGGACGCAGAGCATCTATGGGTCTGGGGGTGGTCTTCCGGGCAGCCTGCAGAACCCGTGCCCGCTGTACTAAGAGGGCCAGAGAGCAGGGGTTGAAGGGTGGTCGGATGGCACCATCTGGCTGGGCTCCAGCGAGTGTGTCTGTACGTTCCAGGTTTACTCGCAACCCCGGCCTTTTCTCACGCACAGAGGCGCTAAGGAAGAACAGGCACCCTCTGCCTGCCCCCCTCCCCCCGCCCCCAGGACGAGGATGGCCTGCTCTGTTCAGGGAGCCCTGCTGTGTAAGGGAGCGGCTTCGTGGCTGCTCTCACTGTAATCAGCGGCTCACCTCGAGTTCTCTCCTCTCTTGGGGTCTGCATTGGGACCCTCTTTCCCCAGCAGCAAAGCGACACAGGAGGGAGGCTGGATGTGCTGACCAGAACTCTCCTCGCCCTCGTCTGAGCACAGCCTGTCTGAGCACAGGCTTACGGTCACCCACCCTCTAGCCTGAGGGCAAGGCCACGGTGTGACAGGAGGGAGGAAAGCAGGGCACTCGTGGGCCTCCTCACAGGGAAAAATGCGCCAGGACGCTAGGGGGGACCAGCACTGACTGCTGAGGCAACAGCGCTCCCTTTTGGGGTGATGAAAATGTTCCGGAATTAGACAATGGTGAATAGACTAAAAACCACTGAAATGTACACTTAAAACGGGTGAACCTTTTTTTTTTTTGAGATGGAATCTAGCTCCATCGCCCAGGCTGGAGTGCAGTGGCGCGATCTCAGCTCACGGCAAGCTCCGCCTCCCGGGTTCACGCCCAGCCTAAAACAGATGAACTTTTGATATGTGAATTGTCGCGATAAGGCTGTTATTAAAAAAAAAAAAAAAGGAAAAACATGCAGGCGTGGTGGCTCCCGCTTGTAATCCCAGCACTTTGGGAGATGGGGCAGGCAGACCACGAGGTCAGGAGTTTGAGGCCGGCCTCACTGACACGGTGAAACCCCGTCTCTGTTAAAAATACAAAAATTAACCGGGCTTGGTGGTGAGCACCTGTAATCCCAGATACTTAGGCAGCTGAGGCAGGAGAATGGCGTGAACCCATGAGGTGGAGGTTGCAGCAAGCCGAGATCGCGCCACTGCACTCCAGCCTGGGCAACAAGAGCAAGACTCCTTCTCAAAAAAAATAAAAGAGGAAAAACAAAAGCACAGCAACTGTAGTGCCCCAGCCTGCTCCTCCGCGCTTGCCGCCCTGCACGCCGTCACTCAGCCATGGCCTCTCCAGCAAGGCCACCCCGAAGCCCCAGACCAGGAGCAGCAACAGCATGAGGCCTGACCGTCCATCCTTCTGAAGGGCGCGATGCCCACACGGCCAGCCAGCATGCGCCCGTCTGGTGCAACCAACTGAGAAAGAGGGTGGCTGCGGCTCACACGTGCGCCTCACACATCTCAACCCAACACTGTGGGAGGTCGAGGCAGGCACTTGAGGTCAGGAGTTCAAGACTGGCCCAGCCAATGTCGTGAAACTCCATCTCTTCTAAAAATACAAAAATTAGCTGGGCCTGGTGGCGCACACCTGTATTCCCAGCTATTTGGGCAGCTGAGGCAGGAAAATGGCTTGAACCTGGAAGGCGGAGGTTTCAGTGAGCCAAGATGGCACCACTGCACTCCAGCCTGAGTAAAAAGAGTGAAACTCTGTGTCCAAAAAAAAATGAGAAAGAAAAGTGGCTGGCCAGGTACGACGGCTCACGCCTGTGATCCCAGCACTTTGGGAGGCTGAGGCGGGCGGATCACAAGGTCAGGAGATCGACACCATCCTGACTAACATGGTGAAACCCCATCTCCGCTAAAAATACAAACAATTAGCTGGGCGTGTTGGCGGGCACCTGTCGTCCCAGCTACTTGGGAGGCTGAGGCAGGAGAATGGCGTGAACCTGGGAGGCAGAGCTTGCAGTGAGCCGAGATCGTGCCACTGCACTCCAGCTTGGGCAACAGAGCAAGACTCCATCTCAAACAAACAAACAAACAAACAAACAAAAAATGACTGCCAGCTGCGGTGGCTCACGCCTGTAATCCCACCATTTTGGGAGGCTGAGGCGGGCGGATCACCGGAGGTCAGGAGTTCGAGACAGGCCTGGCCAACATGATGAAACCCCGTCTCTACTAAAAATACAAAAATTAGCCGGGCTAATCCTGAGATGCAAGGAAGGATGCGGAGCTGGGCAATCACTCCTGTGATTCCAACGCAGAAGCTGCCCCTTCTTTTCTCCAGGAAGCCCCCACTTGTAACTGCTGCACATACACTCCAGGCACTTCAATCTGTGTCTCCAGAGCTGCAGTCTGCAAACGTGCCCCAAATACACTCCCATTACACTAACTTCGCCTCAGGTCCTTTCCTCAGGGGGCCACAGGTGGCAGGGACTGCATGGAGCAAGCCTGGATCTTGGCCAGGGCCTGCCGGACACGCATGGTCCCAGGAAGCACCCAGGCAATAAAGGCAGGGCTGGCCCCAGGAGAAGGCATCTAGGTGAACACCAAGCGACACCCCGCGGCGGTCTGTGCCAGGCCATGAAAGGCACAGATCTTGGTACCTCGTGCCCGCCCTCGGTGGCGGGGCTGCCCCAAGCTCTGTGAGTGCTGAGCAGCATCCTCGGGCTTCCCCCACCCCAGTGGTGACAACCGCAGAGGTCTCTAGACGCCACCAGGTGTCCCCTGGGGGCAGAGCCACCTCCACCCCTGAGAACTGCTGTTTGAACCTTCAAGGGCCAGGAATTCATCCTTTCAGCCTACGGGCGGGAAGAGGAGGGCTCGGTACAAATCAGGACCAAAAAAGCTCAACGCTGGGATCCTCCAGGTAAAAGTCTCCGCCAGCGCCACACCGTTCTTGCAGTCCTTCCCCTGGAGGACTCCTCTGGGGCCCCTGCTGTACCTCAGGCCCCACCACACAGCCTGAGGCTGAGGCCCAAAGCTTATCAAAGTTACCACCAGCCTGGGGCAACACAGCAAGGCGCCACCAAAAAGTACAAAATTTAGCCAGGCGTGGTGGCTCACGCCTGTAATCCCAGCTACTGGGGAGGCTGAGGCAGGAGAATCCCTTCGGCCTGGGAGGCGGAGGATGCAGCGAGCAGAGATCAAGCCACTGCACTCCAGCCTGGCTGACAAAGCAAGACCCTACCTCAAAATAATAAGAGAAATAACACCCAAAAGGACAGGTTCCAGGAGACTCCTGAAGGAGGTGGGCCCTTCCCCCATGCCTTGCCCTGAGGGTCCATTTCTCAGTATCACGGGCATCCTACTGATCGTCCTTTATCATCAACCAGAGGACCTAAGTGTTACTCTGAGTTCTGTGAGCCGCTGAGGCAACGTAATCAAGCCGAGGAAGGGGTGATGGGAACCTGAATTTACAGCTGATCGCTCAGAAGCACAGGCCACAACCTGGGGCCTCTAAGTGCCACGGAAAGTTGGGGAGTCTTGGGGACTGAGCTCTCACCCCGTGGGATCTGAGCCTGTGTCGAGGTAGACATGTTGGAAGTGAGCTGAATCGGGGCTACCCAGTCGGAAACACAGAATTGACGAATCCCTTGGTACACGTATCTGGTTCCGGAACTCCTCTGTGTTGACTGCTGGAGAGCACAGGAAGAACTGTGTTGGGCCCTTCCTATACCCCACAGTGCTGGAAGAGAAAAGCAGCTCCAAGCAGTCCGTGCCCAGCAAGGCGTGCCAAATGCATCAGCCCCAGAGACAAGAGCAAGGCTTTCAGTCATGTCCCCCAACCACACCAGGGGCAGGCGTGGAAAGGCACCTGTCTGTTCCTGCCCCCTGGTCGAGGCCACTGTCTTCCTGTCACTGGAATCAGTAACACCTAAAGCCACGTGCAGCCATCAGTGGCCAATATGACTTGAACACAAACTCTTTTTTCCTTTATCTACTTTTGTTTGTTTGTTTGAGACCGAGTCTCGCTCTGTCGCCCCAACCGGAATGCAATGGCATGATCTCGGCTCACTGCAGCCTCCTCCTCTCAGGTTCAAGGGATTCTCCGGATTATAGGCAACCACCACCAAGCCCAACTAATTTTTGTATTTTTAGTAAAGACGGGGTTTCGTCATGTTGGCCAAGCTGGTCTCGAACTCCTCACTGCAGGTGATCCGCCCGCCTTGGCCTCCCAAAGTGCTGGGATTACAGGCATGAGCCACTGTGCCTAGACAAAGTGTGTTTTTTAAACTTTTTATTTTCAGATAATTGTAGATTTACGCTGTGGAGCTAAAGGAAAGGAACTGGAGCAAAATTAATATAAGTGGAGTGTCTATTTGGGCCACATTTGAGGACTGCAACCTGGAAGTCCAGACTCGAATTACTGCAAATATACACTCTGATGAGCAGGAGTTAACAAGCAGATTTTTAAAGGAAAAAAAGAGCCGGGAGTGGTGGCTCACACCTGCAATCCCAGCTACTTGGGAACCCAGGAGGCGGAAGCTGCAGTGAGCCGAGATTGGGCCACTGCACTCCATCCTAGGAGACACAGCGAATCCGTCTCAAAAAAAAAAAAAAAAACCCTCCCCAGAAGCTAGGCTGGAGTGCCTGTATCACCTGCAGAGTTTCGGGACAACCCACCCCCCACACCCCCAGTGCCCCCGGCAACCTCTTTTAGGCCACCAGGAACAGAACAGTGTACATTTGCTATAAAATGGAACACTGGGTTTTTTCTATGATTCCTTCCTTTTTAAAGCAACTCCTTGACTCACACAAAGCTGCCTAAAGGTTAATCTGCCTCCGGGGGAGCTGGGATTACTCAGGACACTCATGCTCAGAGGTCAGCAGCAGAAAATACCTTCTGAGTCACGGTGGGGATGGCTCACCCCGGCCCTGGCTGCTACTCACTGCTGGCTGCCCACTCACCGCCACCCACAGCTGGGCTCCAGGCCAGGCTGTCAGGCGGAACATGTACTCACTCATCAATGAGAGTCAGAGAGTCGAGACCCTTGGCCAGTGGAGGCCGCCCCTGCCCGCCCACAGCCCGTGAGTCACCAAGGGGAAGGTCCCACCCTGTGGCCCTTGCAGGTTCTTTCCGAGCAAACAACCAATAATGCCACTTGTGCCCTTCCCACCAGAAGAAGGGCAGGGCCATCCTGCCCTAGAAACGCCACGCCGGGCCAGGCGGGGTGGCTCACGCCTGTAATCCTAGCACTCTGGGAGGTTCAGGCAGGTGGGTGACGAGGTCAGAAGTTCGAGACCAGCCTGGCCAACATAGTGAAACCCCATCTCTACTAAAAATACAAAAAATTAGCTGGGTGTGGTGGCGCGCACCTGTAGTCCCAGCCACTGGGGAAGCTGAGACAAGAGAATCACTTGAACCTGGGAGGCAGATGTTGCAGTGAGCCGAGATCGCACAGTTATACTCCAGCCCAGGCAACAGCATGAGATTCCCTCTCAAAAAAATAAGAAATGCCACACGGGGCTTGAGAAAAGTGGTTATCCAGGAACTCCCAGGTCATGTAAGAACAAAAATCGCCCTTCCTCCCCCTTGCGTTTGCCAACTGGGCAAACCCCTTCCGAACTGCTCATTTCCGAGTGTGGACAGTTGTGGCTATTTCTGCTTCCTCCTCCGGATGGCCCCTCCTCCAAGCAGCCACCCACAGGTCCCCCAGGGCAGAAGTGGCAGCCCCTCCCTGGGGACCTCGGCTGACCTTGTGCTCAGCACAGTATCTCGGCTGAGCTGCTACTTATAATCTACTTAACTCCACTGTTTAACTTTTTTTTTTTTTTTTTGGTTTAACGTTTTTTGGTAGAGATGGAGTCTCACTATGTTGCCCTGGCTTGTCTCGAACTCCTGGGCTCAAGTATCTTCCCGCCTGGGCTTCCCAAAGTGCAGGGACGACAGGCGTGAGCCCCTGTGCCCGGCCTGTCTTCATTTTACAGGTTTCTTGAGACTAAGAACGCTGGACAGGGTGGGGCGGGGGGCGGGGGGAGAGAATATTGGCTTGTTGTCCTCTGTGCCCCCACAACACTGCGTATTCAGTAGGTGCTGCTGGAATGAATCGTGAATATATGTGCTGTTGCAGCCACAGCCAGGTGCTGTGGCTCACGCCTGTAATCCCAACACTTTGGGAGGCCGAGGCGGGCAGATCCCCTGACGTCAGGAGTTCGACACCAGCCTGGCCAATATGGTGAAACCCCATCTACACTAAAAATACAAAAATTAGCCAGGAGTGGTGGCAGGCACCTGTAATCCCAGTTACTGGGGAGGCTGAGGCAGGAGAATCACTGGAACCCGGGAAGCGGAGCTTGCAGTGAGCAGAGATCTGGCCACTGCACTCCAGCCTGGGCAATAGAGCGAGACTCTGTCTCAAAAAAAAAAAAAGAAAAGAAAAGAAAATCAGAACCGCCCCTCACTTCTTGTGAGAAAGCAAAATTCCTCAACGGGAAAATGACAAATGTCACGGCAGGGTTGTCGGAATGCTGCCTCTGGCACTTGGGCGAATGAAGATGCTGGGCCCGGCAGCAGGCCAACCAGAGCAGGAACGGGCCGCAGACGGCGCCAGGACCAGCACATCCTGCCAAGCCAGGGCCCGGCCAGGGAAGGAAAGACTCGGCACAGTCCCGCCCACCACTAGAAAGCCTGCTCCCGCCAGCCCTCGCCCTTACTATCTACAATGGGGGCTGGCCAGGCAGGGCACCAGGCGTGTGGGCGGGGACACCGGGGCTGCCTTCACATGAATGTTCACTTAAGTATCAAGGAAAAGGCAACGGGCCCCTGGCAGGACCGCTGTCCCAGGCCCCCACATCGGGTTCCAGTGGGTTTCTTAGCACTGACAAACGGCAGCTGTTGGGATGCAGATGTTAAACAGACACTTAACCCAGGTCGTGCAGTCCACTCCTGAGAACCTCACCCTGCGAACACTGACTTTCACCAAAAATCCCGCCAGTGGTGTTCAGTGCAGCTTTATTCCAATCACCAAAAATTGGAAACAGCCCACAGTCCTGTAACCCGCAGGCAAACGGATGAACAATCTGTGGTCCAACTGTCCAGCGGATTTACAGTCACCAAAAAAATGGGGTAACTTTTGAAATCTGCAGCAACATGAATTTGGCCGCCTGAAAGCCACCAGGACCAAAAGGCAATGTCCTGTTGATTCCATTCAGCCAACTTTCTGAGAATGGCAGAACTACAGGTAAGGCCAGATGGGGAGCAGCCAGGAGCTCCCAGACAGGCTGAGGACAGGGGGCGCCGCAGGGAAGCTGGGGGTTCTGCACCTGGACGACAGCGCTGGTCAGGGCACCACCCGATGAGTCTGTCAAATTCTCATTTTGTTTGTCAAACTCTCAGTTTGTACCCTGCAAACAGTGAACTACGCCCTAGGTGAACTGAAAGAGGAAGATAAACAAACGTGAGGCCAGGTGCAGTGGCTCACCCCTGTAATCCCAGCACTTTGGGAGGCCAAGGCAGGTGGATCACCTGAGGTTGGGAGTTCGAGACCAGCCTGGCCAACATGGAGAAACCCCGTCTCTACTAAAAATACAAAATTAGCCGGGCGTGGTGGCTCATCCCAGTAATCCCAGCTACTCAGGAGATTGAGGCAGGAGAATCGCTTGAACCCAGGAGGTAGAGGGTGCGGTGAGCAGAGATGGCGCCACTGCACTCCAGCCTGGGCAACAAAAGCTGCAATCCCTCTCAAAAAATAAATAAATAAATAAACAAATAAATAAATAAATGTAAGGCCGGGCGTGGTGGCTCACGCCTGTAATCCAGCACTTTGGGAGGCAGAGGCGGGCGGATCACCAGAGATCAGGCATTTGAGACCAGACTGACCAACACGGAGAAACCCTGTCTCTACTAAAAACAAAATTAGCAGGGTGTGGTGGTGCACGCCTGTAATCCCAGCTACCAGAGAGGCCAAGGCAGGAGAATCGCTTGAACCCGGGAGGCAGAGGTTTCAGTGAGCCGAGATCGCACCACTGCACTCCAGCCTGGGCAACAAGAGCGAAACTCCGTCTCAAAAAATAACATAACATAACATAACATAACATAAAATAATTAATGTGAAGCCATATACTGGGACTGGTCGGACGGTGGTAAGCCACCTCAACTGATCTTCAGTCACAGATAGAACTCCTCATTCTACTCTAGTCTAATAACATTTTTGTAATAACGTTACAGTCAGACGCCTTCTATCACCTAAAACGATGAGAGCCCAACAGAGAGAAGTGGAGGCTGGAAGGATTCTGGAGTTTGAACATTCGAGGGAGGAAACCGGTCCGGGCGCTGAAGCGCTGCCTCCGCTTTCAGTTTTTGTCCTAGGACCTCTCCCGGCCAGAACCCGGCTCAGGCCGCCCAGGCGCACACCCAGAGCTGCCCAACCACAGAAGCCAGAGCCCCAGGGCCCGACCCCGCCAGCCCCGCGCGCGGGACGTGCGGCCGGGCTGGAAGCCGCTCTCCCTCTCCCTCCCACTCGCAAGGACCTGCGGCAGTGAGCCAGCCCGGGCTCCCCAGCGCTCTCCGCGTCCTGACCCCGCCCCCAGCGAGCACGTTTCCAAAAACTGACACAAGCCGAGCGCGCGCGCGGGAGTCCCAGGGCGCGCGGGGATGCCCGGCCGGGCCCTGCGGGCGCACCCCCCAAAACTCGCGCCCCGGACACGCTTGCCGACAGCGCCTGCTTCACTTTTCCCCCAAAAAGCGCCCTTCCCGGCCCCGAGCGTGCTCAGAGGGTCCCAGGCGCGGACGCACGAGCCCCGCCTCCCCAGGGGCCACGCCGGGACTCGCACCCCGGGAGCCGCACGCGGGTTTCTGGAACCACCCCGGGGGGTGCCTCTGTAACATTCCACCCGGCCTGTCATCTTCCAACGGTCACCAAGATGAAGGAGACAAAATTTACTGTAAACTCCCGGGGTGAGCCCAATCCTGCCCACTCAAGATCGGGGGACAGAAGTCCCAATTTCCAAGGGTAAATAAAGCCTGTCCCGCCCACTAGGATTAAAAGGTGAAAGATTCATAATTTCCCAGGGCCAGGGCAGCCCATACCCACTCAACATTACCGGGGCCAAAATTCCCCATTTCGAAAGGTCAGACCGCTCCCGCCCACTCAAGGGGACGTTATCTCCCACCTTCCCAGGGTCGGGCCCGCCGAGCCCGAGTAGGAAAAGCGTGACAAACGCCTAATTTTTAAAAAAGAAGAGGACAGGAGACAGGAAAGGGTGCCCTCAAAAAGAGAAACAAGGCGGCGGAGCACACTGACAGCGCCGGGAACGAGCCGGGCGGGCGGGCGGGCTTCACGTCAAAACGCGGCCGGCACGAGCTACTCCTCCCGTTCTGCGATCGGGACAACCCGGCGGGGGCAACGGCACCGCGGCCGGGCTCCGGAGCGCCGGCTCCCGCTCCCACCCCGAGCGCGGGGGGCTCCCAGCCTAAGGGAAAGAGCCGTGGGGCCCTCGGCGGGGAAGCAACAGGGGTCCCTAGCAGCGACAGTGGGGTCCAGGGGCTCCGTTCCCCAGGAGTGACCGGCGCGCGCGGCTGGGGGGTTTGGGGGTGTCCCCGGGGGCGACGGAGGAGGGGAGGCCGGGAGGGAGGGACGGTGGGGAACGGCACTCACGTAGACCGGCAACGGCCACGGGTAGACGGCGGGCTCAGCCCCCACGGGCGACTTGAGTCTCAGCTCCAGCTTCTCCCCCATGTCCGCGCGCGCGGCCGCCGCACCATGCTAGGCGGGCGGTTGGGGGAGGGGCGGGGCCGCCGGTGGGCGGAGGAGGGCGGGCGGGAGGCAGGGGCGGGAGGCTGAGGGGAGGGGGCCTGGCCTCGGCCTCGGCCGCCGCCGCCGCCGCCGCGCTCCGGTCCGGCCCGGCCCCCGGCTCCCTCTTTGTAGTCACAGGCCCGGGGCCTCCAGCGCCTCCGCCATCTTGGGCCGGCGTGAGGCGAGCACAATGAGCCGGGGGCCGGGCGGAACCACTCGCCGCGCGCGCGAGGGGGGGTCCAGAGCGAAGAGGCCGGCGCGTGCCCGCCGCCTAGCCGGCCGCCCCGCGCGCGCCACCCCCTCGGCGCCCCGCCCCGTGGACTCGCCCGCCCGCCCGAATCCACGCACGCACGCACATACGCACGCACGTCCTCGGTTGCCCTCAGGCGCCCCCTTCCCCCACTCGCCGGCCCGACGCGGAGACCCGGGGAGACCCTATGGGCGGGCCCGTCGGATGACGAGTTCGAATCCCGTCCGAGGAGGAGGACGCCGAACACCTCCCCATGTCGGCCATGTCGGCCAGGCTGGTCCCCCGTAAGAGTCACGGTCTAGGGCTTGCTCTAGCTCCAAGCCGAGGACTCATTCGACAACAATGCTGTTTCATTGGGTACCAAAAAAAAGCCGGGCGTGGTGATTCACCCCTGTAATCCCAGCACTTTGGGAGGCCAAGGCGGGCGGATCACCTGAGGTTGGGAGTTCGAGACCAGACTGACCAACACGGAGAAACCCCCTCTTATGGCCAGGCGCCGTGGCTCACGCCAGTAATCCCAGCACTTTGTGAGGCCGAGGCGGGCAGCTCACCTGAGTTCAGGAATTCGAGACCAGCTTGGCCAACAAGGTAAAACCCCGTCTCTTCCAGAAATACAAAAATTAGCTGGGCGCGGTGGCGAACACCTGTAATCCCGGCTACTGGGGAGGCTGAGGCAGCAGAATCGTTTGAACCTGGGAGGCTGAGGTTGCACCATTGCACTCCAGCGTGGGCGGCAGAGCAAGACTCCGTCTCAAATTAATTAATTAATTAATTAAGCTATAAACTAAGTTTCTCCCAAAGTTAATTCAGCCTATGCCCAGGGATGAACAAGGACAGCTTGGAGGTTAGAAGCAAGAGGGAGTCAGTAAAGATCTCTTTAACTGTCTCAGTCATAATTTTGCAAAGGCGGTTTCACCACCAGCACCTCCCCAAGTCCCCAGGGGACACCAACCCCCTCCCTGCCCAGCCAGATTCCAGCCCTGCCCCACCCCTTCCCTGCTGGGTGACCTTGGGAGAGTCACTAGACCTCCAATGCTTTCCTCCTCCCAACAACGGAGTCCCGCAGTCACTGCCACGGCGCCTGGTGATTAAAGCCTTTGAGTGTCAAAGTACAACAGTCCCTTGTACTCTTTTTTGTTTTGTTTTGTTTTGTTTTTTGAGACACTCTCGCTCTGTCGCCCAGGCTGGAGTGCAGTGGCACGATCTCAGGTCACTGCAGCCTCTGCCTCCAGGGCTCAAGCGACTCTCCTGCCTCAGCCTCCTGAGTAGTTGGGATTACAGGTGCCTGCCACCATGCCCAGCTAATTTTTGTATCTTTTGTAGAGATGAGTTTCCGCCATGTCGGCCAGGCTGGTCTCAAACTCCTAATCTCAAACACAAAAGTGATCCCCCCACCTCGGCCTCCCGAAGCGCTGGGATTACAGGCGTGAGCCACTGCACCCGGCTCACTAGT
>NC_045454.1:50676068-50678136 GCF_002776525.5 Piliocolobus tephrosceles
TAGGTGGGTGGGTGGATGGATGGATGGATGGATGGATGGATGGATGGATGGATGGAGAGTGGGTGAATGGATGCATGAGTGGGTTGGTGGATGGATGGATGATGGGTGGGTAGATGTATGTATGTATGAATGGATGATTTGATACGTGGCTGGGTGGATGGGGAGGTGGAAGGATAGATGAAAGGATGGATAATTTGGGGACAAGATAAGATTCGGGCTGAAGCTGGGACTGATGACAACTGTCCCTATCTCCTGCTAGAGCTCAGGGCTCCAGCCCACGATCTTTCCGGAGAGAAGCTGCCCCCTCTTTGAGTCTGGCTAGCACTGCTCTCTGCTGGCCACCGCGGAGGTTGCAGCCAGCCCACCAACTCCCAGTGATGGAAAAACAGCGCTGTAGTCAAAACCATTCTTCCTTTGTCTTTTCTTTCTTTTTTTTCTTTTTGTGATAGAGTCTCCCTCTGCCACCCAGGCTGGAGTGCAGTGGCCGGATCTCGGCTCACCGCAAGCTCCGCCTCTCAGGTTTACGCTATTCTCCAGCCTCAGCCTCCCGAGTAGCTGGGACTACAGGCGCCCGCCACCTCGCCCAGCTACTTTTTTTGTATTTTTTTTTTTTAGTAGAGACGAGGTTTCACCATGTTAGCCAGGATGGTCTCGATCTCCTGACCTCATGATCCACCTGTCTCGGCCTCCCAAAGTGCTGGGATTACAGGCTTGAGCCACCGCGCCCGGCCTTTTTTTGTATATTTTAGTAGAGACGGGGTTTCACCTTGTTAGCCAGGATGGTCTCGATCTCCTGACCTCGTGATCCGCCCGTCTCAGCCTCCCAAAGTGCTGGAATTTCAGGCTTGAGCCACCACGCCCCGCCAAGTTAAACATTTCTTAAATGCCCACGCATACAGAAAACAAAAGGACAAAGTCCCAATACCATTGAATTTATGTTCAGGTGGGAGAAGGATAATAATAAACAAAATAACTAGGTAGAAAATAGAGAGTGTTGGAAAGTAGGGGAAAAGTCCAGTAGAGAAGGGGGCAGGGAGCATGATGGGGACTTAATTTGGTTTTTTTTTTTTTTTTTTTGAGACAGAGTCTCACTCTGTCACCCAGACTGGAGTGCAGGGGCACAATTTCAGCTCACTGCAACCTCCGCCTCCTGGGTTCAAGTGGTTCTCCTGCCTCAGGCTCCTGAGTAGCTGGGATTACAGGTGTGTGCCACACCCGGCTAATTGCTTTTTTTTTTTTTTTCCCCGAGACGGAGTCTCACCCCATCACCTGGGCTGGAGTGCAATAGCGTGATCTCGGCTCACTGCAACTTCCACCTTCTAGGTTCAAGCAATTCTCCTGCCTCAGCCTCCAGAGTAGCTGGGACTACAGGGGCCTGCCACTGAGCCCGGCTAATTTTTTTTTTTTTTTTTTTGTATTTTTAGTAGAGGCAGAGTTTCACTATGTTGACCAGGCTGGTCTTGAACTCCTGACCTCATGATCTGCTCGCCTTGGCCTCCTAAAATGCCAGGATTACTGGTGTGAGCCACTGCACCAGGCCTGCCTGGCTACTTTTTGTATTTTTAGTAGAAGCAGGGTTTCACCATGTTGGCCAGGCCGGTCTAGAACTCCTCATCTCAAATGACCCACCCACCTTGGCCTCCCAGAATGCTGGGATTACAGGCGTGAGCCACCACGCCTGACTGTTGTATTTTTGCTTGTTTATTTGTTTGTTTTGAGAAGGAAGCTTGCTGTGTCACCCTGGCTGGAGCACAGTGGCAAGGTCATGGCTAACGGCAGCCTCAACCTCCTGGGCTCAAGTAATCCTGCCACCTCAGCCTCCCAAGTAGCTGGGAACACAGGGGCATTACATGCCCAGCTAATTTTTGTATTTTTTGTAGAAACAAGGTTTTGCCTTGTTGCCCAGACTGGTCTTGAATTGAATTCCTAGGCTCAAGAAATCCACCTATCTTGGCCTCCCAAAGTGCTGAGATTACAGACATGAGCCACCGCCCCTGGCAATCCTTATAGGCCAGCTTACACTCTTCCTTCCTTCCTTCCTTCCTTCCTTCCTTCCTTCCTTCCTTCC